>NW_008689116.1:0-4695 GCF_000695815.1 Acanthisitta chloris | reverse complement strand
GGGGTTGGGACTAGATGATCTGTAAGGTCCATTCCAACCTCTAAATTCTATGATTCTATGATGATTTGTTTGGTGCTATTGCTTTGTAACTGGTATGTGGTACAGTACTGTGTAACATTTGTCTCATTAAGCTGTAATATACACATATTCTCTTTGCATTAACTTTGCTCTGGGTACCTAATTTTAGGTTCTGACTCACTCATTTAGCCACGTCCAATTTGTTTTAAGTCAGGTTGTACATTGGTCCCCAGTTGTATCTTTCCTGAAAACTTACAATCACTCACATTGCCTTTTGGCAAGTTAGCCTAGCTCAGGGGAGAACAGCCACTGTCAATAATGCATGAGATGCAGAGTGAAATTGGATTACTGCTCAGTCATTGTTTTTTCACTGTGATATGAAGATGATGAGTTGGCAGCTCATGAGTTGCACTGGTTTGCATTGTACCCTCTGACAGATTAGACAAGCTGAATAGCAAGCATCAGCCTCCTAGAAGAAAAGATTTTAATACATTGGGTGTTAATTAGAGTTAACACTAGTTTCACCTTCAGTTAACTCAGTGGTAGAGGCAAGGGGAAAAAGGAACATGACCAAAGAATGTATTGTATATTGGTACATAAAAAAATGTACAATATGATGGTACCCAGGTTTTGGGCTGAAGAGTTTGAATTCTGAGTAGAATCATAGAATTTGGAATGGTTCATTGGAATGAACCTTACAGATCATCTAGTCCCAACCCCCTGTCCTGGGTGGGGACACCTCCTCACTAGATCAGGTTGCTCAAGGCTCATCCCACCTTGGTTCAGA
The DNA here is from genome assembly GCF_000695815.1 of Acanthisitta chloris. NCBI lineage: Eukaryota > Metazoa > Chordata > Aves > Passeriformes > Acanthisittidae > Acanthisitta > Acanthisitta chloris. The sequence continues at coordinate 3,890 of NW_008689116.1, read as the reverse complement.
ACAACAGGTTCAGAAACATCTGATTCTCCTGCTCTAGATGCTGATCAATTGACTTTGGGAAAATTCTTTTATTCATCTTCTTGAAAGCAACTGAACCCAATAATTACATGGAATTGCCAGCACTGTTTGAGGAATGTAAAAGTGTAGCAAAATGAAGAGAAAAATGAAAATAGTAGATATTAAGTACTGCTTTTCCAGCAAACTAGAATGCCTTTACAAGACCAGAAGAGCAGAAAAAGATCTGCAAGCTGTAGTGAATGCACAGATGTGTGTTCAGAATATCATGTTATGCTGAAAAGCTTTATTTTTACTGTGGCATATTCATTATGCCTGTAGAGCAGCAGGAGCAGTAAAATAATAGAACTGTTTTTAAAGCTGTACTTGCAATATGACAGGCTAGGAAGAGCTAACCTTAATATTATGTTTATACATACTTTCTTTGCTGTACTTTTTTATTCGGCATTTACTTTTTTTTGGTCAATAGTTCTCTGCAATTCAAAATAACATCAAATGCTCTGTGAGAGCATTGCACATATCACCTCCTACTTGTCCTGCCCTGCTCCCAGCAGCACAGATCAGGCTCTCCAGAAGTGATGTGGGATAACTGAATTTGTAGCAGAGAAGATCAAAGGCAATGCTTACTTTGCAGAAGTCAATAATTTCTTTTATATGCCACTGTGTTTTGTGGGTTAGGTTAACCTTCTGAAGTATGAGAAATGCATTAATTGATCAATGAAATGTCTTTCTAAAGCAAACCTGCTCCCAGCAGCACAGATCAGGCTCTCCAGAAGTGATGTGGGATAACTGAATTTGTAGCAGAGAAGATCAAAGGCAATGCTTACTTTGCAGAAGTCAATAATTTCTTTTATATGCCACTGTGTTTTGTGGGTTAGGTTAACCTTCTGAAGTATGAGAAATGCATTAATTGATCAATGAAATGTCTTTCTAAAGCAAAATACTGTGAAAGCATGTGAGTTTTCCTGACCACCAAGCCTCAGAAGGCTAAGACCTCATGTAACCCAGTGTTGATTGCTGACATGATACTCATGATAAAGCAATTTACAGACACTTCTAGAAGAGCTGATGCCTTGAGTGGAAAGGAGGCAACTGCTAAAATCATGTTCTGTTCTTTGTGACTTCTCTCCCATGTTGGAGTTACAATTACATTGCATGATTGAAATGGTTAGTGCATAGAGTTAATAGAAGTTTGTAGGAAAAACGGGAAAATTAATCATAATCTTTTTGTTCATCTAGATATTTGCTTTAGAGAGAAAGTCAATAGCCATGCAATGTGGGAGTCTTTGCATGTGAGAAACCAAGCTGTGAAAAGGAATGCAGAAGTTCCTCAAATAAAAAAGACATCCTCCCACACCGGGGGCTGAACTGCTCACTGCTGTAATGAGGGATCCAAATTCAAGCAGCACTTGGAGACCTTGATAAATGTCACAGCACTATTACTGCAAGTCTTTTAAAGGGGAAAAAAAGGAATGTTTGAATGAAGAGTTTACAGCTGACCAAGAATTAAAAGATGGAGATGATGTGTGTTTCTTGATGAAGAGTTTACAACTGACCAAGAATTAAAAGATGGAGATGATGATGTGTGTTTCTTGGTCTGCATATATGTATGGGTTTGTATTGCCCTGACTATTAAAGTGCTTGATAAAGCAAAGGTGGAAGATCTGTGCTCAGCAGAACAGATGAGGGAGGAGATGATGTGAAAGGTCAGAATTAACAATTTGAGTTTGAGGGGAGGGAAGTATTTCACTCCTCCTATCTCTCTTCGGTATGGAAAAGGAGCCTTGCTGTGAAATCCAGCTGGTGTGGGTTTGGGAATTTGAGCTCTGTTGGCTCTCCTAGAAAGGGCTACAAATATTAAGACTGCCCATGGTCTGCTGCTCCAGAAAAGGGGAGAGGAATAGTTGCCTCTTCTCTCCTAAGTACACCACGATAACAGATATTTATACCTCTAACAACAGGTATATTTTTGCTAGGTGGTGTCATCTTTGTGATTATTTAATAGATGAGAAATTTCAGGAACATTTCAAGACTCTGAACAGCACAACTTCACTCCCCTTGCCTGGTCATTGAATGCTGGTTGATTTCCCGTGTGTAGAAGTTGTTCTGGAGAAATGTTTTGAAGTTAAGGTACATGAATTGTATTTGAGCTTGAGTTGAAACTGTTGTTTTACTTGTAAATTTCTTGGTAATTCATTACTGTGATGTATAGCTTAAGATTGAGGTGCCCACAACTGGTCTTGCTCTATCAAATAACAAATGATTGTTGTTTGTATCTCTTAATGATAAGAGTACTCCACAATTTACAGTTCAGTAAAAAAAATGTAGCCAGCCTGGCTGCATGAATCATTTGCAGAGGAAGGTGTGGTAAGTAGTGCTGCTGAGAGGCGTTTTTAAAGGTCCTCACATTAAAAAACCAGAATTACATAAATATTGTTTCAGACATGGAATTAAAAAAGTCCCTGTGTGATACCTGGCATAGAAGACTTGATATTAAATAATTCCATTGCTGTTTTGTGTTTTCCTTATGGCAATATTTGAATGTATTGAAGCAGTTTATGTATTTGGAATTGCACTACTACTTCTGCATATTGTTAGCAGAATCCTAGGGAGTAACACCTCAAACAGTGTGAGTAGCTGTTGTTAAGGACCCTGTTGTGCCTGTTGTCCTTTTTGTGATCAAGGCTGTGACTTCTAACATTGTCTAAAATACTTGTGTTCATAGTTTTGCCTTTTCTTTGTGTAAGTGGATGAGGTGTTTGAACTTCTGACTCTTGAGCTTACTGTTACATTGAAAAAGCACCACAAAAAACTCAAAGCCAAACCAAAAAACTAAGCAACTTGCCCTCTTCCCCCCCCCCCCCAGCAACTGCCCAGGGAGGCTGTGGCTGCCCCAACCCTGGCAGTGTTCACAGCCAGGTAGGATGAGCCTTGGGCAACCTGCTCTGGTGGGAGGTGTCCCTGCCCAGGGCAGGGGTTGGGGCTGGATCTTCTCTAAGGTCCATTCCAGCCCCTAAAATTCTATGTTTCTATGAAACTTTTGTTGTTTCCAAGCCACACTCTCACAATGTGATACCTACATATTAGGTTTTATTTCCTCCTTAGAACCAGTGGATTCAGCCTTGAAAGGGCTGTTGAGCAACACTTGGTGCTAACACTTAATCTTAGCAAGCTAACAGTCTACTACTAATGGTGTGGGAGAGCAAAACCTTTCTTTTGAGGAAGTGATCTCATATGCTATTTTGGAGTTAACATGAGAGCACGATGGTGCTTCAATTAGGATGTTCAAGGCCAGATGTCTACGAAGCTTATTTCATTAGCATGGTGAACAGAGAAGAGTACAGTAGAAGTAGGTGGTGATGGTGAATTCTAAGCACAGGAAGCAGCTGATGTTCAAAGAGCATCAGGCTATTTATTGTAGAAATATAATATCAAGAAATGAGTCTCCAACACATAAGACTCCAGCCATGAAAACCTGGTAATACTTCTTTACTAACCTAAGCAGATTTGCTTTTCCTTCCTTCCTGGAAACAAGTCTACCTATTATCGTGCACACCGACCCTTTAAAATTTTTCTTGTGGTAGTTTTTAATAGTTATGGATGATATATGTGGTCAAAAAGTGCTCTAACACCTTGAATTATTAATTGTACCACTAATCTTTGAGTGACATCTGTCTATAGGCTGACAAACATTCTTGCTTACATGTTTGCTCACATTTCCTTTACATGAGGAGATTTATTTCTAAAGAGCTTCTTAAGGTTTGCATTTCATGTGGTTAAAAAGCTATATATATTTTTAACTCCCAATGGCAATTCTGAGTGTACCAGCTTACCTTGTAATTGCCAAATGTTCTTGCAGAATGCTAACAAACATA
>NW_008689115.1:11101-12606 GCF_000695815.1 Acanthisitta chloris | reverse complement strand
CAGAGAAGGATTGGCTTCTGCTCCTCAAGTTTCTGAGGTGCCAGCTGCCAATTCTTCCAGTTTTCCTTCAAAATTACAGAGGATTTTACTATTTTTACTACTTCAATACTTTCTGTGGGTCCCTGAGTGTAAGGAACCACCACAAAACCTCTTTCTCAAAGGAGGAACAGCCCGTGGCAGATCTTCATCTTGCAGGGAAAATTTAGTCTGCCTTTTGGTACTGTGTCTCATGCTTTATGTCTCCCTGGTCTTAACACTTCAGCGTGACTCACTGGACTGGCTCACACATTTCCCTGACACCCCTGGCCTTGGGTTACTTGCATTCTCCGTATGTTTTCTTGTTGCCATTTTGAGGAAAAAGCCCTCCAGGGAAGGGCTGATCCTCCTTAGTGAAGAAATCGAGCAGGTGTGGAGGGCTGCTGCTCCTCAACCTCCTAGCCCTTATTTATTTTTACTCAAAGAAAATTTTTCACAGTCTAACAAGGAACAAAAAATACACAAGTGCTGGCTTTTGTCGCTTCCCTGCCCTTGCTCCTTTGCCAATCTTGCTCTTGTCCACTGAGCTGTCTTGGCCCTGGCATCCCTAGAGAGGCCATGCCTGGTAAGTGGCAGGCTGTCAGAGAAAGTGGAGAGTTCCCTTATCCCTGTCCTCATCTGGAGGTTGTCTTGCTTTGGTGCCACAGGAGGTACTTGAGATGCTCTGAACTTGGCGAAGTAGCAGATACCATATCAGGACCCAGCCACATGTCTGCCTGTCACTTCACAGGGCTTGTCACCTTCCCTACGCAGCAATGCTAATTACAAAAGAAGAAAGTCTGTATCATTTTCCAAGTGCACAGTCCTGATTTTTGCATGGGCATGTGAGGATGTGACCCAAAAATTATATAATTAGAAGGCATTTGTTATGCTTATGTTTCAAATCAGTGATTAGCATGTGACAGTCCCATTCTGGGAAATGTCAAACCACCATTGTTCTCCTCTCTCTCTCTCTCTCTCTCTCTCTCCCCCCCCTCCTTTCTTGCACAAGTCTAGCAACTGCCAGTGCTGAAGGATCTTCAACTAGCCTGGGGTAAGTTTAAAATGTACTTGGCTTGGAAGGAAGAGGGAGATTAATGATACCATTTTTCATATTACTGGAAAAAGCTAGAGCTGTAAGTATTTAACGTTGGATGTTCGGCACATAAAATGATACTTAAGGTATTTTGCATCTTCAGTGCCTATGGTTAATTTCAGGTGATTTCTTATAAGACCGTATGGAGATCTAGCTTCTTAGTGTACTGGACAATCTTGTCAGGCTGCATTTATAGTGAGGTCTCTAAAATATCAGTTTAAAAAGACCGTTTTTTGCTCTCATGTTTTCAGAGCTAGATTCAAGTATTGCGCTGAATTGAAGTATTTGAATAACAACTGCATTAGAGTTAGCTGGAGACAAAGTACAAGAGTGATGAGAGTAAATAATTGATTTTTTGTTCTCTTTAGAGGACTGGGGGTTGTTCTCCAAGTGG
>NW_008689115.1:0-11075 GCF_000695815.1 Acanthisitta chloris | reverse complement strand
TGAGACAGTCACCAGGAAGATCCCAAGCCATTTATTTAGGAAAACCATGGATGCTTAACAACTGAAGCAGCAAAAGTGCATATGGATTCCCCTGTACTGTTACCCATGTCATGATTTCAGAAGCAGAAAGCCAGACAAATAGTCACTATTGTTCACCAAGGCTAGGCTGTAAATGCTTTACTGAACTTTGCCTGTTTGCATGCTGATGCTCAGTGTAATCAGTCAGTCTTTTTAATCTGTGATCCTCTGCACAGTTGATTGTTTCACCTAGTTGTGCCATTCCACGTGGGGGGGCACTGGCCACACAAATGCAGTGAAGGCTGCAGGACCTGCCTCCCCTCTCTCCACCACACGCAGTTTTGTGCAGGAAACATCAGCAGCACATCGCTCCAGCCTTCAATCCTGTGTCTAGGGCACAGCTAAAGAAGGCAACTCACTGGGACCTCCCCATCCATCCATATCTTCTCCCTTGGGGATCTCATATGAAGTTGGTGCCAGCTCAGGCTCTGTTACATTCACAGGTTGCCTGCTCTGCTCAGGAAGGGGCTGCAGCTCCAGCTGCCTGTGCAAGGCACCAGGGCAGGATTCTTTGCTGGTCACCAGTGGCCAGCAGCATGGTGATCACTAACAGCAGAGGTGGCACTCAACTTTGGTTCTTAGGCTCAGCAGATTTGGCTGCTAGAGGGAAGATAGAAACAAAAGGGGAAAATACATCCTTTTGCCAAGATGAAGGAATCTGATGGCTTTAATACTTGAAACTATTTACTGGGTTTTGCTCTGGAGATGTTATTCTGTCTTGATGAGAGCTGCAGGCATGTAAATGAGTTTTAGGGCTCAGCTTTGAAGAAACAAGCATATATTTACCATTTCTTGTCCTTAAAGCAGGGGGGCCATGGGCTTGAATTGCAAGCCAAGACAGTCTGCTAATGATTCCGTGTGACTGAGTATTGAGCCACTCCATTAGGGAGTTTGCAGAGGATCAATAACATCTCATTGTTGATGAGGGAACTACCCTGTGGTGGGCTGGCATATCAGGCAAACCTTGGATTTGCCATGGGTGGAGGCCTGGCAGTGATTTAGGAAAGCAGACCCTCATGGACGGCTTGTGTTTGCTGCTGATGTGCACATTCATTCATGTATGTGCATACAGGAGGGAGTTAAGGGCATGGGGCTTGCTCAGTACTGAGACAAAGTGTTGAAGAGGGGAATCCTCTGCAGCTTTTAACTGCCTCAAGAGGGCTGTAAAGCAGATGGAGTCCAGAATCTTCCCAGAGCTGCACAGTGAAAGGTATGGGCACAAGCTGCAGCTAAGGGAAACCTCAGCTGGATGTAAGTAAAAATATTCTTCTTCAGTGTACTGGGGGACCCAATGGCTGTGAAGAATCCAGTGTGGGAAATACCAGACTTGAGCTGGACAGACTCCTGAGGAACCTGATTTAGTTTGGCATTAGTCTTGATTTGAGCAGGAAGCTGAACTAGCACCATACAAGGGTTCCTGCTCACCTGAACTCTGCTGTGAGCTTAGGACTTGTCCACTGCCAACAGAGGCAGGATTTGACCAAGCACCCCACATGCAGGGTCTTAGGGCCAAGTGTCAGTCCTATTTTCCGTCCCTTTTTTGCACCCATTAGGAACATGGCAGACACTGTTTAGCCATCTCAGGCTGACCAAAACCGTGGTCACTGGTGAGGACAGTGTTAACAGCTTCCTCATCCAGCAGTCAGGGGGAACAGAGGACAAGGATTCGCTGCAAACCATAGGGAGGTTCGTGTTCTGTTTGTTTTAGTGATGTGGAAGGACTGACTAGTTTTGCTCCATACATTCAGCAATTCAGAAGAACCAGGGAGAGAGAGGCAATGTTATAAATCCACAGAGTCCAGCAGTGAGTCCTAAATGCTGGAAAGTGGCCAATGTAATGCAATTATTTAATGTATCAAAGAACCAAGCTGTGACTCAGGAAATTGCAGGTTGCAGGTAGAGGACACACAAAGACCGTTACTCTTATAAAAGATAAGATTTTCTGGACCCAGTTAACCAAGGTCAACCTACTTCACAGTGCAGTCATACAGCAGAGCTCCTGGTACGCCTGGAGCAGGAGGAGATGGAGGAATCCCCAGTGTCCCAGTTTCAAAGCCTCACTCCTGAGCTCTGCAGAGGACACAGACTGTGCTTAAACATTGTCCTTGTCTGCATGAATGTTATGTGAAAGATCCTCAGTTAAACCTTCATGTTGTATAGTTATTGTTTTGAGTTCCCTCTACAAGGAAGAAATTACTCCTGATAGCAGGAACCCACAGCGCTTTTACAACCCAAAAGATGCCATGCCAAAGGACTCCAGTCCTGTGTGGCCCTGAGTTGAAAGCATGTGAGAACAGACACAGGTAATGGGGCAATGAACATCCCCATACAAAGCTTCTACAAGCATTACTTCTCTCTTATTTAAACTTCATGTAGGTTTTTTTTTTTTTCACATCAGACAAACCTCTTTCTTTGTACTGAACCCAAGACGTTTCATGCTATCATCTGTAGCACAGTGGAGGGGTGAATGACCTCCCATGAGCTTTTCCTCTTAGATGCACTGCCCCCCATGACAACTGCAGGTGTCCGTGTGTTAGGGGGTAACCACAGGTGCTCTGTGTTGCATTCTTCACTCTGAATTACCGCCTGTGAGACTGGTGATGAGCTGAGCTAGAGGGGGACAGAGACACAAGTATTTCAAGGGAGCTGGTCTAAGGGTAGAAGTAGAGAGCACTTTTGGTGGAACTGAATTGTGCTTAAATTCTGGCTTTTGGATGCCTTTAATTCTGGATGCCTGCCATTTCAACCTGTTCATACATTGTTTGTTCATGCATTACAGTCCCCAGCATATAAAGCTGTGCAGCAGTACAGGTTAGAGATCGTCATGTTTGCATAACCCCACAATCAAGACTCTTGGGTCTGGCAGGGTATGGCCACCCTGACTTGTGAAGGCCAGCGGTAGGAATGTCACATTGTCACTGGAGATTTAGTGATTCCCCAGAATGATTCAACAAGTGGATAGCAAAATTATAAAAACTTTAAGACAGGTTGTGCAGTTAGTGGTACATTAATACAACTAATTCCATACTAATTGATGTTTCTTAATTATTATTATTAATAGTTAACAATTCTATACTGTTATATTGCTGTAACTAGCATGATAAAACATTAGTAGCAGAACAGGTAAAAATACATATGTGTATTTATTAAAAAGAAAAAAATGAGTTTCCAGCAAAAAGCTGTTTTCACTGTTTTCAGTGAAAAAGTTTATCATGGAGGAGGTTCATGTTTCTTTCATATCTGTTTGTCTTTCCTATTTGTTCACTTTTCCCCAACATTGCAAAACCAATTCTCAATTTTGAAACCAGTTCTCTGTTAAGCACTCGTCCCAGTTCAACCGCCCAGTAAAAAAAGCCTCAGGAATTTTCTATGGCACTGACTAGTTTAAATTGGGAGCAAAGTTTAGCAAGTTTGCTACTAAACAAGGTGTTACTGAAGTTGAATTTAAAAGTCTGTTTCACCCACAGTCACAAACTTAAGTACCTTCTCCTCAAAACTACTAGAGAGGCAGTTTAGCTGCTTCAAAAACAACTGCTTATTTATGTTTTAGAAGCAAACAACACTCTTGCCATTCTCTGGAACACCTACTAGAAAAAGAAATAACTTTCCTGATGAAGAGGGCTGGAGCACAGAACATAGAGGGAGAGGCTGAGAGAGTTGGGTTTGTTCAGCTTGGGGAAGGGAAGGCTGGGGGAGTTCTACAGCCACCTGCAACTACCTAACAGGGGTTGTAGACCAGACAGTCAGGCTCTTCTCATAGACACAATGGAAGGATAAATGGGCCCAACCTGTAACAAGAGAAACCCTGACTGGCCGTAAGGAAAAAATTCTTCCTTGTGGGAGCAGTGCAGCCCTGGGATAGGCCCAGAAAGTTTAAGAATTCTCCAGCCTGGGTCATACTCACACTTCGACTAGGTGTGGTCCTGAGCAACCTAGTGTAGCTTTGGGGTTAGACCTGCTTTGAGTCAGAAAACTCCAGAGGTCCTGCCCATCTAAACTCTGTCATGAATCTACTATTCTTCAGAACAAAAAATAACTATTACACTATCAGCTGATTGAAAACAGATGTAATGAACTCTAACATTCATCTCACTGTAACCAGGCATTCACCTGAAAGCTTTTCCCAGCCTGTTTGTACAAAGCCAACATTGAAAGTCCCTCCACCTTTGCATGGGTTTTCCATGTACCTTACCAAACGATCCTGTCCTGAGAAGTCAGCGGATCTTCTTAGCAAGTGGTCTCATAAACAGCTCTCTTAAAAATAAGTTTATCCTTGCATTAATCCTCAATCTCAAGAAGATGCTCAACCCACTGTGCTGGAAGCCTTTCAGTCTACATCATACCCTCAGCAAGCAGACAGCTGGGTATGCTGTGGCACTGATAGTGTCACCACCCTCCTCCCCTGGGACTTCCACACTCAGAAGCTCTCAGGCTGGAAGTGTGAGACCCCCAAGCTACACTATTGACTACACTGCTTCTGCTGTGATTTCCTATAGCCACCCAGAGCTCTTTTGTACCTCTCCCATCTATTTAATGCTATGTGCCTTTCTCTGTGCCTGCTTCCCTGAAAACATTACCCTAGGGTTTCTCTGAACCATCACAGCACTCCTGGGCAGAGCTGTGTCAGCAGAGCTCTGTGCCATCACTACACTGGCCCCTCCAATCCCATTAGCAAAGCTAACAATGACTCGTATCAGCCTTGGGCACAGCTATATCCAACAGGAAAGGAGGTAGGAGGTTATTCTAGAGTCCTAAATCAGGTCTAGTTTCTTAGTACAGCTGGACAAAAGCAGACTTGAATTAAACCTTGGGGAGAGGAAGTGCAGATGTGGGGCAGGGCCCATGTTGATAAGACAAGTGTGAGTTGGTGCAATCCATTTTTCTGGATGATGTTTTACCAAGGGAGTGGTTTGGGCATGGCATCATCTGCTGTTGTCCCTGTTTTCGAGAGAGGCCACATCTCTACACGCCAAGGTGCCTTGTAGCACTCCTGTGTCGTCTTCAAGTCAGGGAGACAAAAGACAGAGAAAGCAGACATAACAGTACAAGGGCCTCCAAAAATGCTGTCAGGATTGTGCAGCAGCATTCTGAAGATAATATTCCTGTGGCCCAAACACAAGTCTAAAGGACATTTTGGGTGATTAGTTGCATAGCAAAAAGATGGTTCTTTGAGGCAGAGCACCTGTGCGAGATGTTCATGTGCTGCGCAAACTACAGCACATTTTGACTCTGTGTTCATACAAGAAGTATCTTGCTGAGCAATTAATCTACATGGGGTTACATAGTACCTCTTAGTCATCTGTCCATGTAAGCAAAAATGGCCTTGGGCTGGGAGGGAAGTATTTGTACCAGTGTTTGTGGAGGCACTGTGAACACAAACAAACATTCAGAATGCTTCATTCCCTCTCAAATACCTCCTCCATCTGTTTTCTGAACTTTGAGCATCTTTGCTCAATAAACCCTTTCTGCATCTTTCTGCACTCAGGGTTCAGATCAGTTGACCCACTGCAGGGCTCACATGTGGGCAGCTCTAAGCCATGGGATGTTCCCAGTGACCAGCCAGAACCCTCCAGAGTGAGGACAGGAGTCCCTGCGAGGACACACACCCTATAGCAGCCATGGACTCAAACAAACATGAAGGTAAAGCATCCTCTTATTTCACTTCTGAACAATATGAAAGACAGCAAGGAAGAAATGTGCTCTTACCTGTCTGCTGGCCATGAGCCAGCTGCCTGAGGGCACCTCTTAGCCATGCTAGCTATGGGCAAATGTTTGTTCTTTAAGTTTCATAGAAATACCTGGGGTTTGAAGTTTTTATCTCTTGTTTTAGAATCATCTCTTTCTCCTCTCTGGAAAATAATCCTGAAGCATATATAATGTTCACTATTGGAAGTCATTCCTTTCTCTTCACTTGGACCCCACCTCTGCTTTAGGATGTAACAGAGATTTCTAACTGTCCAAAGCTGAGTCTTAGATGAGGGCGCTGTGGGCACTGTGATGAGGATCTGCTTCTCTCCCCAAGATGCTTTGTTGCAAGGATTTCTTGTTCATATTGGTGCCACAACTCGGTTATCTGCACCAGTCCCAACCTTGCAAGCACCAAAATGTATCCAGGACACATTGCTTGCATGCAACCAGTCCTTGCTACAGCCAGCAGCACTTCTGGAAAGACTGCAAAGCTCAGGGGTTCCAGATCCAGGGTTTTAGTGGTTATTGACTTCTTTCAGAGAAATGTGAGACTGGTGGTATTTGCTTTCCACTCCAGATCCCTTGCATTGTGCTCTGCCTTGTCACTTCAGAGATGACTGTGTCCATATGCTGAGGAACTCTTGAAACTATGATCAGGGGGAGCAGCTTTAGAAGTATCCACAAGAGTCAGCTCAGGGGTTCCAGATCCAGGGTTTTAGTGGTTATTGACTTCTTTCAGAGAAATGTGAGACTGGTGGTATTTGCTTTCCACTCCAGATCCCTTGCATTGTGCTCTGCCTTGTCACTTCAGAGATGACTGTGTCCATATGCTGAGGAACTCTTGAAACTATGATCAGGGGGAGCAGCTTTAGAAGTATCCACAAGAGTCAGCTCAGGGACCAGACCATTTCCCTCTTGAAAGATGCTTGGTGGTGCTAATATTCATTGCATATTTAATGGAAGAGTTAATTTCTCTATTATTATTATTCTAATTTGATTAAATTAGGTCTGTGTACCTAGGCCTCTGCACTACAGCAGGCTGAAAAGGAAATTAACTCAGGGAATTTTTCCAATTAATTGGTATGCCCTCTCAGGCTGCAAATGTTCACTGCAGAAAATGGGAGATAACCACAAAACCTCTTGCTTCCCACAGCGTGACTATGAGGAGCCTCCTCTGCTCCAGCTCTTAGCAGTGACTTTCTAGAAATGATCTGGGTTTTGACTGGGTACATGCAGAGAGTCCTCATGGCAAAGGTGGGAGGTAGAGTCATGGTAGCAGTGATCTTCTCCCCAGTTCTTGTCTTGCTCAGGAGCACCTGGTTGGTATTGTACTATTAATTCAGAAACATGTCCTCTTGCTCTTTTTGGATCAGTCCTTAACATCCCACAGTAAGAGTCCAGCAGTAACACAGACATCAGAACAGACATATGCCTCAGTTTTCATGATTCAGGAGGATCACTGCACATACCAGCTGCCTGCTCAAGCCTCAGCTCCAGGAATCATGAGAAAGTTTCAGGTCAAAAGTCAGTTTCTAATTCATGGAGCTGCAGAGAAAATCTGGAAAAAACTACCCAGAAGGGACATAACTGAAAATGAAAACCACTTGTCATTTAAAAGTTGAAACTTGGGACTTGGTGTGGGCTGGCAGATGAGTTCTGACCCCAAGCAGCTGGCAGTTTGGAGTCATAGTTACTTCTCCCAGTCAGCCTGCTGTCCCCTGCTTTTCCTGGGAGGAAACTTGGAAGGATATTCCCCAGAGGGTCAGTGTCTGACCCAACTACCCGACCTCACAGCTAAGAGAGCTGCTAGCACAGGCAGGAGGTGGCACATGGGCAGAGAGGAGCACACAGCCTCTCTTCCTCTGCCTCTCCTTTCTGCAAGTCGCTGGGGAATTTGCTCAAGTTCCTCTGAATCAGGACAAATCCTAGAGACCAGAACAGGGCCAATTCATAGGTGCCCTTGGTGGTAACCCATATTTGCCCTCAGGGGTAAAGAAATCAGAATGTAGGTATGTCTTGTATAGCTCTGACTTCCAGGCTTCAGGTTTCCACTTTATGCACAGGCTGACTCTGTGGAGTCCTCCCTGCACCCTTTTTCAGCCTCTGTGGGACTGAATTGCTGTAGTCTTAAAGGCCCAGGTGGGTAAGGCACTGAGCATGTTCAGCTAGCACAGGAAGAGGGAGCTTGGCTTCCCTGGAACTGGGCATGGGGGTGCTGGTCATGTCTGTGACTGACAGCAGAGATGGGTGAAGCAAATACCCAGAGGCAAGAGAAAACTGACCTCATGAAGTGACATAGCCAAGGGGAGGTATCCAGACGAAGAACTGAGTGACATGGGTTTTTTTGGGAGCCTGACATAGGGAATAAGATGGGAACCGATGGCTATGGAACTGCAATTCCCTTGAAGTGTGATGGCAGCACAACCAGTAGTGCTTCTATTGGATAATTGAAGAGACCATGTTAGAAGAGGTAACAATAAATAGACTCTATGTTTTCAATCAGGATGGCTGGGCTAGATGACATTTAAAAGGCCCTTTTCAACTCAAACAATTCTATGATTCTATGATTAATGCTTAGAGATAATGTGTCTGCAATGTCCAAAATACTTCTGCAAAATAGATACAAGCTCTTCCATGAGCTAAGTCTGTTTCAAAAATGTTAAGTCTACCTACAAGATCAGCTGGGATCACAATGCCAAAAAACCCCAGGAATGATGAGACTAATGAAAAGGTGCATTTTTTTGGTATTAGAAAAGACATGAATGCTGCTTGGAATGCATTGTGACAAAATATAACTTAGGGCTTAAAAGTAAATCTCAGAGAAGCCTCTTGTAGAGATAATAAAAATACATACAAATACAGTAGAGAATAAAATTTACTCTTTCAGAACAGAAACAGATCAGTAATACCTTAGGACAAAAAAACCCTGTTACTTAAGGCTGGTGCACAGAACTAAACTTCACAAGGAGAAATTTAGTCCTAATTGCACATACAGTCTTTCTCATCTCATTGCATGGATCAGCTTTGGCCAGACACAGGACAGCAAATAAGGTGAATTTAATGTCTGATTTAGGTGAGTCATTACTGTTTTATAATTGCAGTTTATTTTACAGTGTTCAGTTTATGGTGTTCAGACCTCCGAAAGTGAGACTTGAGTCCTTTAAAACTGATTTGTATCTCAAGAGGGACTTCAAACCCTCTGTTCCAGTTATTTATAGAAACCATTATAAGTCATTTTAATTGACTGAAGTTCTTTATTCCCACAGGAGGGACTGAAAGTGTGCCTGTGAGTACCCCTGCAACACAGATTTCCCAGGTAAAGATGAGCAAAATGCCCTAAATAACTCCAAGAGTTTAAAGAGTTACTAATATATAAACAGTAGTTAAAAAGCTAAATTAACTGGAAGGACAAATGCAGGCACTTACAAGGAACATGGCAACCAAAATGTGCATATTGCATGAATAAATGGCATACATATCTCATCTCAGGCCTTGTCTTAAAAGACCCTTCAGTAAAATTTCTCTGCTCAGAACCAATTGTGTTTAGACAGGTGATTTGTGAGCTCAGCTAATTAACCAGCTGGCATCATTAGCACCAACTAGAGAATGTCAATTCACTGGGCTGGGTACAGATTTCATGGCTGAGCTTTGATGAGCTTTCAGCAAACCTGATGACCTGTCCAAGGAGCAAGGATCTGTTGACTTATGGGGCAGGGGTGTCTTTTGCCACAGGGGGCCCAAGTCTTCTGTGGGGCTTTGGGTTATCCTGGCAGTCTCACAGCTCCTCAGACCATGGGGTGCTCTTGCCTGATAATCCAGACCAGCCAGAATGTTGTTGTCTTTCTGCATGTCTGTCTTTGGCTTCCCAGCCAGGAGCTTGGAAACCCTTTTTTGGAGCCCACATTGGCTCAAGGTGATCAAGTCCTCCAGAGCTCTGTGGTCACTCTTTGGGTTGATATTCTTACTGCAATAAGACACCACAGATGCAATAAGGCTGTCTATAACACAGCTCAGGGACTATCCTTCCTGTAAGACTCAGTTTCAGTGTTTCCACAGTGATGTATCCTACGCATTTCCAGTTTGCAGGGAATGCAACAAAGTTTTAAGCACTTTAATCCCTTGCCTGATTCAATATGAAACCATAATCTGAAAGAGAAACCTATCCCTGAACTGGAAATCTGAACTGGTTGAGACCTCCCTCATCACCATTGCAAAACTAATGCCCATAATTGCTTGTAAGTGCACCATGGCAGGTGGAGAACGGGCTGCTTTCCATGAACTAGCCAGTGTTTCTCTTATCTCATCCTCTTTTCCCATCCAGACAGCTCCAAGCAGGAGCTGTGACTAGGTTGCTGAAGAGCCCAGCACAATGGATCTGATATGCACGTGGGGTGTTCTGGGAACACCGTGCACATGTTTTCTAGCTGACATGTGGGTAGTCTAATGAAGACTTAAATGAAAGTTACCAGCTAGCTCTTACCTTCTGCCTCATCAAGGGCTGTACAGACAATGCAGTTACCAAAAGGGACTGCACAGATGTGAAACAAGAGCTGATAACTGCTTGCAGCCTCATTTAAGTGCCTCCATTGTTCTCTTCTGTCCTTACCCTGCTGATCAGCCCCATAAGAAGATGTGCAAAGTAATGGACAGTAGATGAGCTGGGGGAAGTAGCACAGGCACTACTCCTTCATGGCCACAGAAGGTTTTGCTCTTTTCGAGGATATATTTATAACACCAGAATTATCCCTGTGCAGTATTTCTTTATCAAGAGCCTGTTTTCTACTGGTTTTGACAGGCTTCAGCTCAAGGTGCCTGACAGCAGGCCCTATTCTAGTGTAAGGACCCTAGACAGCTGACAAGTGTGGCAGAAGCAAATAGCTATGTGGAGACACAGCCCTGGACAGCCTGGCTAGTGCTGGGGGAGGTCTTTGGGGACACAGCTACTCATGGAAGCAAGGGTCCCCTCTCATCCTCTCAGTGGCAGCCAGGGCAGTGAACTGAGCTCACCAAGGCTCTGCTGCCTTCTTTCCATCCCAGCCCTTCCTTCCATAAGCTGTCCCCATCTCCTGGCCACAACCATCTTCCCTGGGCTGCCTCAAAGTCTGAACAAAGCTTTAGGGTGCAAGGATGGTCACTATCTTTTTCAAATGGCTCAAATTGCTGGCACCCAAGAGAGAAGGAGGAGGCTATGCAGTTTTGCTGCCTCTGGTCCTGGAAGCATCCCTTTGTGAACAGCATCACAGGTGAGACAAAGGAGGCTCAGCAAAGGAGATTTCACAGCCATTTTATATATACACACACACACACAC
>NW_008689114.1:4341-6326 GCF_000695815.1 Acanthisitta chloris | reverse complement strand
CTGCTGGCCACGGCGGGAGTGACCAGGCCGGGGGAAGGCCCCGGGAGAAGGGCTGGGGCCTTCCCCCGGCTTGGGGCTTGGCCCGCAGCGGGAACGACCACGAGGGGTGGACAAGGAGGGGGACGCGCCCTTTTTTTTTCCCGGCCGCAGGGACACCTGCTGGGATGTCTTCCCCAAGGGGCGAGGAGGGATAGGCATTAGGTGTGTATGGAGCTCCAGGTGATGCTGAGAAAAGCTGGAAAAGAACTACTCAAAAGAACTACTCACAGTCTTGTATCTCTGAGGAGCAGGTGTTTTGTTTATTCAGGGCGTGAGGTGAGGGGGATTGCTCCACCAAACTTGTGCAATCAGGGACAAAAACTTCATGGTTTTTAAATATTAAATGCTCATACATACTAATTATTTTCCGGGGATAGGTGGTCATTATTATTACAATTAGTTCTCAAAAGTCATTGTCACCATCCCTTCCCTCAGCTACACTTAATGGCCCTTTAGGGCATACTTCCCCTATCTTGATTTACCTCTTCCCTTTGCTCACTCAGCTGGCACTTCCTGGCCCTTTAGGGCTTTACTTCTCCTTATCACAGGGACCCCCACCCTGGTCCCTTGGCAGTGCAGGGGGATGATGATGCAGGAGTGTTTGCATCCAGCCAGGACAGGTGTCCTCCCTGGGTTTGGGCAGAGCCAGGATCAGAGTGTGCTGCACGGAGGCAGCTGTGGGCAAAGCAGTCACCATCCTGGATGGCAGGATCCATCCAGGTCCAAGCCCTTCAGGGAACACCACAAGGTGTTCCTGTTTACCTGTGCTTCTGCGGGGCTGGCAGCCACCCTCTTTTCCCAGGGCTCCATAACAAGCACAGGGGCTCCTCTTCCCAAAAAACTTTCTTTTAGCACTAAACACAGGTGAAATTTAAAGCCCTCAACTTCTTCCAGAAACAGGATATTATGCCACCTTTCTTTCCCCAATGAAGGCTCCTGAGGACACTGAAATCCCAAGATGGGACCCCGATGGGAACTCAGACCCCACAGCTGGGAGCTGGAGGATGCTCCCATCCTGACTCCCCCTGCTCTCGGTGTGGAGTCAGGCCATGAGGAGGGACTTGACTCACCGGAATGTGCCTGGATCAGGGGCTGCATTGTACCTGGCTCCGACTGGCTCCACACCAGGGGGGGCCGCAGCCCCCGGTGAATTCCTCTCTTCAGGCTCCTCCGCATGTCCTGGGGCAAGAGGCTCTTCCTGCTTTGGGGACATTCCTGCCCGGCCACCTCAGTCCAGGGTTAATGAGAGCAGGAGCCGGTGAAACCAGAGCCGGCTCCCGGGGTGAAAACATGCCTGATTTATTCTTATGCTGATGCCTCAAGAAAAGAGGATTGAGCCTTTTTAATGAGTTTTTAGGCAGGAGCCTGCTGCATCCCCTGGTCCCATTCCCTGCTTCCCAGCATCTGGAGTGAGACTGCAAAGGTCACTGGTCCTAGGTGAGCAGTGCCCGGGGCCAACCTCATCTTCCATGGGGACCCCACTGAGCCCCTGCACTGGGATTCACTGGCAGGACTGGAACACTCCAGCCTGGAATATGCTTGCTCTGCCTACTCTGTGCCGGACTGAACCCACTCATCCCTTCTGCTGATAAGGAGAAGTAAGCCCTTAAGGGCCAGGAAGTGCCAGCTGAGTGAGCAAAGGGAAGAGGTAAATCAAGATAGGGGAAGTATGCCCTAAAGGGCCATTAAGTGTGGCTGAGGGAAGGGATGGTGACAATGATTTTCGAGAACTAATTGTAATAATAATGACCACCTATCCCTGGAAATAATTAGTATGTATGAACATTTAATGTATAAAAAACCATGAAGTTTTTGTCCCTGATTGCACAAGTTTGGTGGAGCATCCCCCTCGCGCCCAGCGCTGACTAAACAAATACCTGCTCCTCAGAGATACAAGACTGTGAGTAGTTCTCTTCCAGCTTTTCTCGGCATCACTGCCCTACACG
>NW_008689114.1:3515-4318 GCF_000695815.1 Acanthisitta chloris | reverse complement strand
CTGGAAGCCTCCAGCTTTAACGCGAATTTTGGGCAGTGTTTGCAGGACGTCCCTGACCCTGCCGAGCACCCTGCCCTTGTGTCCCTGCCGGATGTCAGACGTCCTTCCTAAAGGAACCGAAGTGCAGATATCCCTGTTTACCCCTGTGCAGCAGCAGCCACCTTGGCCCGAGCCAGTCGTTGCTATTTTCCCCCCCCGTGCCGTGCCCAGGGCAGTGGGCAGGTGCCTTGTCGCACCAGCTCATCCATCATCAGCATGGCACGAGGGCAGCCACAGCTGTGAGCCACAGTTTCCATCTGAGCCACAGATTCCACTGGAGCCCCACGCCTCCAGTGGCCAGACCAGACCCCAGGCACTGGGATGCTCCAGGCCTGTCCCTGGCACCCCTGCCAGTTCTCCAGCCCCATGGCCATGGCTGGGTTCCCCGAGGGTTTCCCACCGCATTCATAAGATGCTGAACAGATGAGACCAAACCCAGCCATATCACCCAAAAAGATTTTAAATCCCTGATTCCAAAGACAGACATGAGATTTGTTTCCATTCGTGCTCTAAGCCAGTCAGGCTCTGGAGAATGACGCACACTCTTCCCGCAGGGAAGCGGAGGTGCTGTTGCTCCCGGAGCTGCTGACCCCAGGGAGCCCCTGGTTCTCCTGCCCACCCACCCCACGGTGCCCAGCTCCACCAGACCATCACAGGGGATGGGGTGGGAAAGCCCCAGCACCCTGCAGGTCCCTGCTCCCCCCCGCACCCAAAACCCCGACTGTGACAGACCCCAAAACGAACTGGGAGGATGCAGGGGAGGG
>NW_008689114.1:0-3449 GCF_000695815.1 Acanthisitta chloris | reverse complement strand
GCCGTGCCTGGCGGAGGGGGCAGGCTGCAAGGAGCCGCTGTCTCGTGTGGGAGAGAGCACCCGGCACCGAGTCAGCTCAGCCAAATTAAAAATACTCCTGCAGCCCCCGGGCTGGTGCCTGGACAGGCGGGTCCGGCACGCACCAGCTCCTTTTTTTTACACGGGGAGGAGCAGGTGCCCCTGGGCAGGGAAGGGGATGGGGCACACGCTGGGGGACCCCAGTATTTCCCTGCTGTGTCCCAGCTCTCCTACATGTCTCAGGGTGCTCGGGGGGCTGTTCCTCCTCTGCCAGGGGGGTCCTTCCAGCACCACTATGAGCAAAGAGACTGGCTCTGGCATGCTCTGGCCCTTGCAGAGGGGCCTGGGGGGGCAATGAGCCATGGAGAGGGAACCTTGGGGTCCTGCTGGAGAAGCCCCTCGACCTGCTGACACAAGAACCCCTTGCATCCCCAGCCACTGCCAACTTGCAGGATGCTGCCTCGTGCCTCCTTCCTCTGCACAGCCTTGTCACAACCTTCAGCTGCGTGACTGCAGCTGGCAGGGAACGAGCCTTGAAATAAACTCAGATGACATCCCTGCAAACTCCAGGCATGGCCACAACAGGATTACTGGGCTGGGCTGGGGAGGGGGGGGCACGCTCATCTCTCCCCGCCGGCGACCCCAGCTCTGGGCTGAGGCTCCTCCAAGCAGCAGCTGAGAAGGGCAAAGCCCTTTTGTTGAGGAGCAGAAGCAAGGACAGGGTGATCTCCCTCCCTGGGCTCCCTCCAGTCCATGCACCTGGTCCTTGGGAGGCAGCCTGGCTGCATCCTGCTCCCCGGGAGCCATAGGGAACATCACCCTGCACCACTGATGTTAAAAACAGCTGCTGAGGAGCAAAACTGGACACTGGTCTTGCTCTATTGAGCCTCTTTTCTCTCCATGTTCACATGCATCGAGCACAACTCCCCTTGGATTTTAATTCCCAGCTCTCCCCCATCTGCCAGGTAATGATCTGAAAAATCAGCATTTAATGAAGCTGCCTCTGGCAGAGCCCCTGACCGGCTCAGTGTCCCCTGTATCATCACCAACACTGCTGCCAGGGCTGGTGCAGCCCAGCCAAGAACCCACCGACCTCCAGCACAGGTACTGAGGGGCTCAGGAGGGAGCTGGGGGCGGCAGAAAGGAGGCGGCAAGCACTGAACCCTGATCTGAGCTCTGCTGCCCACAGCCCTGCCTGCCCCTTCCTGGGTGGGGAGGAAGAGGTCAGAGCCCTCCCGAGAGATGGAGAGCCCAGGGGGGCACTGGAGCCCCAGAGCAGTTCAGCCTTTATTCCGGTCACTGTTAAAATGTAAAAATTACAGCCGAGCCCAATTCATTACAGCCAGGGAAAGGCTGACAGAAATGAACAGGGAGAAAAGCTCCTCAGATTGATGCTTTCTCACCATTCCAGTGAAATAACCAATTTGGAACAAATTAGGGGCTCCCATCTCCACCAGCCTTTTGAATTGCCTCCAAGCCAACGCACATTTTTCATAGTGCGGCATTTCTTCCATTAGCAGTGAAAATTAATGATTTCTATTATTGACGCACCTGAAGGCAGGAGCCTCCCTCGCACAGCCAGGGCTGGGCTGGCACTGAGCCCCCGGAGAGCCAAGAAGGGCTGTGAGGAGACAGATGGGCTCAGAGAGGGTAGGTGACATGACCAGGGCCACCTGGCAGGTCAGTGGCAGCACCAGGCCCCAGGCTGGTGGCTGTCCCCTCTCAGCAGTGCCATCCCAGACCCCACAGTAATGCACACAGACCACTGCAATGATGCCCAAACCACTGCACGTGACATCACAGCTGCCCCCAATGCCCCCCCAGCAGTGAAGCCATGGGGGCTCCAACCAGTCTCAGCCTCACTTGGGGAGGGAGGAAAGGGGAATTGTCCCATTTGCAGGGTAGCCCACCAACTCAGGCTTCAGGGGGGCAAGTTCTAGGGAGCCAAGAGGGCTTTCAAACGCTAATCCGTTCACATATTCCCCCTTTCAAGGTTTAGAGAGGCTAAAGCCCTTTGCCTCCCCCTGCCTGCTCTCTGCTCACAGCATTATTCCCCAAACTCTGCTTCACTGAGGCTGCGCCCACAGCTGAAGTGTCACCCCCACCACGGTTGCCCCATGGCCAGGCTGGTCATGCCCAGGGTTTGGAAGTTGACATACATCTGTCATTATTTTTTAATTAGATTTTTATTTCCTAGCTCTAGTATTTCATTGTAATTTCCGCCACTCCTACCCAGGCCGTGCTAATAAAATCGCCCTGGAGCAGAGTGGGAGCAGCCAGCCCACTCGTTCCAACATCCCGCCCGGGAAAGGCAAAAAAAGCAATCTGCTAAATCCCCAGCCCCTGCAGTCATTACGAGCTCGGGGACATCAGGTGGTGCTGGAAGGGACCATCAAAGCGTTGTGCCGGCAGCGTTTGCCGGGAGCATCCGCACCGAGAAACTTCAAAAAAAAAGTTCCCGGTGGCCCAAAATGGTTGTTAACAGCTCATTATTGCAGCAAGGTGAGGCGTAATTAAACACAGGCTGAAGAGATTTGTGAATTACACCCTCGGCTTGATGCTGGAGACGCAGTGATATTTTCTAGCCCACATCATCCTGGAGGTCAAGATTAGATGACAGCTTGGGCTAAAAATACTCGGAAGGGGAGGCTGAGGCTGTCGGAGGAGGTCGGAGTCCCCCGCGCTCCTCCGGGTGCCGCTCAGGGTTGAGACCAGGGGACAGATGTTTCCCCCAGGACATTGCTCGGAGCAAGCCCCAGTTATAAAAACAACTGCTGCATTTACAGGCAAATTCACTCAAAACAACCACAGGGAAAGCTCTGTCCCACCATCTGCCGAAGGAGCCCCAAAGCCAAACCCAGTGGCTCAGCGGGGCCAGGCTCCCCTTGCCAACAGCCCCCACAGGACCTGAGAGGGCTGGACACCTCTTTAAGCACCCAGCTAATGACACCAGAACAGTTAATGACACCAGAACTCTGTGCTACCCACCTGGGTCTGCACAGGGGCATGGAGCCAAGCCAGGACACACCAGGTTTCCCCTTATTTTTGAAGGGAGAACGTGTTGACACCTGCAGGGACCAGGCACAATCCAACCACCACATTCCTCCACCCAGAGCAACACGGGCCCGGCACAGGGATCACCAGTGACCCGACGGCACCACAGGCTTAAAACTGAAGCTGTAGCAGCTTCACAATGTTTCCTACATATTTGAGACCACAAAGGTGAAAAGCAAGCTCTGAGGTTGGTTTTTGTTTGCCTTTTAAACCTGCTTTGCCTGACAAGTATTCCAGATAAATATCCCGAGTAGTGTTACACGTTCCAGAGATACAGGGAAAGACAGCTCGGAGAAAAGATTGTGTTTCAAACTATTAGAAAAATTAAACTGATCCATGGGAGACAGCTGAGGCTGCAGCCACCCCAACACGGGCAG
>NW_008689113.1:0-860 GCF_000695815.1 Acanthisitta chloris | reverse complement strand
AGCCCCTAAGAAGAGAGCAGCTGCCGCCAAGCCGAAGAAGCCGGCGGCTAAGAAACCTGCCAGTGCTGCTAAGAAGCCCAAGAAGGCAGCAGCGGTGAAGAAGAGTCCTAAGAAAGCCAAGAAGCCGGCGGCCACTGCAGCTAAGAAAGCAGCCAAGAGCCCCAAGAAGGCGACAAAGGCTGCCAAGCCCAAAAAAGCGGCGGCAGCAGCGAAGAGCCCGGCCAAGGCAAAGGCAGTGAAGCCCAAAGCAGCCAAGCCAAACCCGCAAAGGCGAAGACGCCTGCGCCTAAGAAATGAAGCGTTGAAGTGGAAATACTTAAACCCAACGGCTCTTTTAAGAGCCACCCACTATTATCCCGAAAAGGGCTGACACACTCCGTCACTGAGCTCCGTGCCTGCAGCAGAGCTAACCACACGCCACTATCCGTGTGGGACATTTGTCTGTGGAGTGGATGGGACGCTAAACTTCCGGCCGTGGTTACACTACGACTTGGAAAAATAAAAGTTTACATTCCGTGCGAAAACGCACTCTAAAGGCTGCCTGTTTTTTCGAGCACTGCAACCGATCGTATGCGTTAAAGGGATTGCTTAAGGGCGGGTACCTTTGTGGGGCGTGGAGGTTTCTTTCGGTCCTCTATCCGGCGCTTCCCTAACAGCACGGATGCGACTGCCACACCTCTTACTGACCGTAGCTTAGTGAACTGTCAGCACGGCTCCTCCGCTTCCTTGGCAATGACCTTTCCGCTTGCCAGCGCTGTCGTGGGGCAGGTCTTAATTTCTGCGTGACTTCACCGACGTGATTTTTTGTGAAGGAGATTGCTGGGGCGGGTGGCGGGTAGAGTCACCAGCGTTGCTCTCCC
>NW_008689112.1:0-502 GCF_000695815.1 Acanthisitta chloris | reverse complement strand
GGAAGAGCCAAGAGGAAAACACTTGCTGCTCCTTTTGGGAATGTGCTGTATGCTGTGTGGAAGACAAATGAAATCAACAGGAGGTAGGCACCCATTTCCTGGCTGGTTTTTGGGTGCTTGAAGGTGCTGGCTGAGATGCTGCTGGCCCAAAGGAGCAAACAAGCTGGGAAAAGCAGGCACTGGGAAAACACAGCCCTGCAGGTCTCAGAGGGGGATAAAACTAGAACTTTGAATCTTTTTTTAATACGGTTTTATGGCTCTAATAATTGATCCTAAAATAAGAAAGAAAGAGACAGGAGTTGGTGCAGTTCTTTCTGTACTGAGTTAAGCAGCTCTTCCCAAACAAATCCCTTTCCCCACAGGTTGGGCACCTGGCAGGGAGGCAGAAAACACCCTGCATTCCTCCGAAAGGTTGGGGGATGCCACAGGCTGGCTGAGTTTTCCCAATTCCTAGCCAAACCCACCTTAGTACACATCAGTTAATGAGCACTTACTGCTTCTC
>NW_008689111.1:38124-45615 GCF_000695815.1 Acanthisitta chloris | reverse complement strand
GACACCATAAAAAAGACCTTTCATAGAAGCACTGCTGGCTTTTCTTCCCCCTCCCATATTTGATTTTTTTCCCCCTTAATGGATTAGCATGTGAGTGGATGCCACTGCCTTTTTCTGTGACATGTCATTTACAGTCTTAGATTTCCAGGTAGGTGGCTGTTTCCTCCCTTTCACCCACACAAGATTTATTTCTGCACTGGGAATCAACTTGAAAGAGATTTCCTTCTAGCTGTTCACCTCCCTCCTGCAGATTTAAGGCAGCTTTTCAAGCAGCCTAAACAGTTCCATTCATTCACTACTGTTACTGTCATATTGCTCATGTCAAAACCAAAGCACTCACTAGTATTGTCCACTGCAGGCAGAAGCTGAAGCCATCCCTAAATTGGATCTCTAAATCCATTGGGCTGAATAAAACTTTCTCTTTTTTTAACCAAGGAGGAAGTGAATATTTAGTCAGAAAATCTTGCAATGATCTACTGTGAAAATATGGTTTCTCCTATCAGAAATCACACCAGTATACTAGGCCAAGGTGATTTGGGGACCCAGCTAGAAGCTATGACACCTGTCAAGCTGATAAGGACTAAACACGTGATTAAAATAGGCAAGGCATAGAAGTAGAATGCCATTTATGCTGGAAATTTACCACAACTTCAGTGTAAATGATCATAACCTGATAATACAGCTTGTCTTTTGAATGAAGTCAACGACATCTTGGAAGGGAAGTCCACTCTGACATTATTTGTATGAACTTCCCAAATGCTGCTGTGCAGCATATCATCCAGATACGCTTTCCAAAAAAAGATGAAATACTAAGTGACTACAAGGCACAAAACAGCTGTAGGTCACTGTAGTGATGGAGCTTTAGTAATGGAGCAAGCTCTGTGATCACTACACAGGGATGAGCATAATTAGCGTGCAGGTACTACAGGAGAAAACCAATGGACAGTTAAGCCTGAGCAGATGCTGAGCCAGACCAGTGGGACACAAAGGTGGTTAAGCATGATCTCACTCAGGGCTGAGCAATCTCAGCCACAGCTGGCAATACTACTTGCCAAATTCTCCTTCCTCACTGTTTCTATACTGGCTATCAGAATGATGCAAGAAGAGGTTACAAAGTAAAGATGAACTTGACACTGTAAGAGAACCACCATTTCTTTCCCACAAAGCACAGTGAAATTGCAGACAATGCCAGGTCAGACTGCTCTTCATCCTTTTTAAAGCAACTTTCTCTGGCTGGCTGTTCAAAGCTTCCTGAAAAATATAAGCAAGAGATCCAGAAGATAATGAGAACAACTTCGTGTTGACCAGTGCCCTTCTAGTCCAGCTTCCACTAACACGCTTACACCTTTTTTCTTCTTCTCCCTGTTAATAGCCAAGTTCTCAAATCCTGCTAATCTCGGAAAAATGGCCCTGAACTTATTTCCATTGGTATTCAGGAAGAAGTTGCCTTGAAAGTTCTTCCAATGATGCTTCTTATATGAATAGGGCACATTCCATCTGGTGAAGTCAGCCTTCAGATCAGTATATTTGCACAAAAACAAGGAGATTTTTATTCATTATTAGATTTTTCTAGATTTTTGTTGTTAAGGCAAAGAATGCTTACCAGATTTTGCTGGTGTGAGCTTCACATTGAAGCAGAAAGCATTAAAAAACAAAACAGGTGTGAAAAGGAACCTTTCTACAGGAATATACCTTATCATGACTCATTAGCCATGTGTGAACAGTCCCTGTGACTTTACACATTAGGACTGACAACTCCTGAAATTGAGGTAAAAATTCTTGAAATTCATGTAGACTCATAAATGAGCATTTACTCATGGCAAGGATGCATGAAGAAAACAAAAGGCTACTCCTCCCACTCCTCAGTTTCCTTCCCAAAGTTCTACTTGTGAAAGCACATCCAAAATAAACCTTTTCTTCCTTAGAAAAATGCCAATTATATGCAAATTAAAGTTCTCCTTATGCTTATTGTAAAGCAGTTGTATGTTCAAAGTAATGCAGTAAATCCCACACCACTGGACTATGATGCTTTAGACTGCAGTCTCAGCTCTCTCAGGGTTAAGAGACATCAAGATAAACGGCTCATGTCCAAGCTTCAAAAAATAAAAAAATTATCTCTCATATTTAGCATGTGTGAAAGTTAACCCCAAGAGTTCAGCAGTGACAGTACCAATCCCTTTTATACAGTTGTCAACTTAAATTAGCCACAGGCTAATCTCTGCCAGTGTGACTAAGAATGTACACATTTCCACAGATAGGCACTAATGCCTTGTTCACAATATCCCTCTACTGCAGCAGGTATCAGGAAGCCCCCACAACCTGAACAAAGTCAATCTCCTAATTTATTCTTAAAAGTCATTATAGCAAATGTATATGTATGAAAGCACACATATTCACGGGGAGAGGGGATTGTAGAGCGTGGAGGAAACAATGCATACAGCTTTATTACCAAAAATCCACAAGTAGAGAATTCAAAGCCACTCACATGTTGGTAATTTTTAAGGATTAAAGAAAAACTACACTCTGCTGCTGGAGTTTTATATCCATCACGTTTCCTCTGAGAGAACATTAGCTGGCAGATATGCAGGAAGGGGCCACATGCAAAAGAAAACACTACAATGATGTTTTGCTTCAAAACCTAATCTTTTACTTCTATGATTAAAATTTCTTTCCTAGACCTCATCTTGGAAGCTGCTAAAATATAAGCTCCTGCTGTCCTTGCAGCAGGGGAGGGGAGTGGGATGGAGAGATGTGCTCCCACCCAAGAGGAGAGGAGACCCAGGAACCTAAGGGAACCGTTTTGGAAGGTGCAATACCAGAGAATCACAGAAAAGCTGAGCTGGGAAGGGACCTCTGGAGGCCATCTGGTCCATACCCCCTAAGCAGGGTCATCTAGAGCAGGTTGTCCAGGACCATGTCCATATGGGAATGCAGAGGGAGCAAAGGGCACAGCAACTGAGACTTGCCTTACCCAATGTGTGCACAGGACCCGACACTGAGTGGGAACAGCTCACTGGCACCTCGTGAAATGTGAAAGCTCACACTTCACCAGCACTATCATTTCTTGTACTTGCACTGTGCATCTGCCTCCACTATGACTTCTACCCTTTCCAAAGTCAATAGCAAAAGCACCTAATAAACCTCAATCCAAGATTTACACTTGCAAATGGAATAGGCACACTGGAAAACCTACAGACTGGGAAACATTTAGCACAAACATAGTAAGTAGGGCCAGATTCAAGTATTTTAGGAAGTGCTATAACTAAGGAGAATCAATTGGCCCAAAGATGCCCTCTAGGCCCAAAGAAGCCTAGAGGAGATGGGTAGCACAGCACAAACAAACTTAAGCTGCACCGACAGGGTGGATCCTGCATGGTGTGACCAAAGGCACTCACAATCCCAGAGAGGTCTCAACAAGAACAAAGGCAACACCAGAGCCAACTGACTACTGTAATTTGCATGCAACCCTCTCCATTCCTCTCAGACCACTGGGAAATTACAATCATGTCAAGATCTGTAAAAATATGTATCAGGAAATAATAAACTATTACTGTGTCCCTGTATTCTGCTACACCAAGGAACAGCTCACTTTCAGAAATTATACTTGTTGTTGCACAAATGTGAAATATGCACTAAGGCAATGGCTGAAACTGGAAGTTTGAATTAAATAAAATTAAATAAATACTAAACAGTGGTCTATGCAGACTGAAAATAAAACCCTGCAGAATTCAGCAGCTGACCAATTTGTAAAATTAGCAAGAGAGCCAAATTCTCAGGCAAAGGATGAAAGCCAAACTTTCACAAGCATCCCCTCTTGATTTTCCCAGTGTAAGCAACCTCCACCTTCACATGCCAGTGTGCTATCCCACAGGGACACCTGTGCACTGGAATGATTTAATTTTTTTAAAATCCAAATGAACATATTTCCACAGCAAGACTAAAGAGACAATATAGCAGCAGAAATAGCAGATGATAGGGAGGAGAAGTCCTGCCTAAACTAACATTTCTGAAAAAAAAGTTATGAAGTTGTATCATGAGTCTAGGAAGCTAGCAGTGAGAAAGAGATGGTGCACCACAGTTCAGTGCCATGTAACTGCAGACATCATATACTGATATGTCTCTTGGGAAAATCCACTCAGGTTTGCCTTTGGTTTTGAGAAGTCAAGCCCAGAGCACCTTCACCTTGACACCAGCAGTGGCTTTGCATCAATAAGCCAAATGCTTCTAATCTTCTTGGGTGTCTACATGTGTCTAGTCACCTACATGTGACTGCTGCTACAAGTATGATCCCCAGAGGTGAGATCTAGTCCGATGTCTAGAGTGCAGACAGCTAAGTCTGCTTACAAAATCCATGTGATTAGCTCAAAGAGAAAGAAGACATCCGGGGGCATGATTCATCTGACCTATTTTAGTTGTTTACATAGCATGAAATGTCTCTTCCTCTTGGTGGACAATAAAACTGAGCCTAGAAACTGACACAGCAGATTGTCAGCATGTGGTCAGATGATTCCCACTCAGGTGCCTGAGCTCATGGGGATGAAGGGAGCAAAAAAACCGACTGAACAACTAATGATAATAAAAAAGCCTATCAACTTCTCTTTCAATAGGTTTCCTTGCTATTTGAAATGCATTTTCCTCAAAATGCATCTTTGATACTTAAGTCCTTTGGTATGACTAATAATGCCACCCACTGCAGAGAGCTTGGTTTAAAAGGAAGTGGAAGAAACAGAATTAAATGCAGAAAAAATTATTCTTAAAATAAAGGCCAAGGACAGATTACCAGATGCCTGAAAACTGGCATTATAGCTCCTGATGTGACATGCCAGTTTAGCATGGTGCAACAATTTAAATGCATCTAAAACAGCTGGTGAGATTCTCAGACACAAAAGGAGATAATCGCCAATCTTATTCACAGCAGTGAAATCTGTATAGGCTAAAATAGGATCTATTGTTCCCCCCCAAATACTGGGATTGGAGCCAGAAGTAACTTCAGTGGAGCATAAAGTTGGCAGTTCAGAAAGGGGCTGAAAACTGTGCATAACAGGGAAAAAACCCCAACCTACAACCAGAGGTCAAAGACAAGTTCAGAGACTTTTTACATAAAAAGAATTTCTCCTCTTCTGAAAGTACCAGGGAGATGTCAGAAATTAATATTAAAACAGATGTCAACACAGACTTATCTCATTGTGTACTCTGCATAAATGGAAATGTACCCAGTAATTTTTTCTGCTGACCAAAAAGAAGAAAGCTATATTTAGATATTTTCATACTACCCAGATATGTACCTTTGGAGTCACTGAGTATGGGATATTTAGACAGGCACAAAATGCTGGATAGCTGTTATTAAGAGGCCAACACTGCCACTAGAGAAACAATCATTCATCTGCTCTCAATTCAAAATAATCAACAAATGGCAGCAAAGGATTTGCAAATCATTTGCCAAGGACAAAATACCTCCAGCAGCATCAAGTGATGGCTGTTAAACTGGAAAGAGCCCCAGAGCTGGTGTCATGATGCTCAAAGTCGTGCATAGGCTGTGCTGCATTCATCTGTGTCCCAAAGGAGACCAAAGTTCATCTAGATGGGATGGGGCAGTAAAAGGCAGCACACAAGAAGCCTGGTTTTAATGTAGAGGGAAACAAAAATAAAATTTAAAATCCCTCTAACCCATCTGAGAACATGCCTGTCTCCTGACTGAAAAACTGCAAACCCCAGACTGAGGCTGGGACAGAATGCAATATTTCCTAGTACAAATGCTGTCCTGGCAGCCAGAACAGGACCTGCAATGAAGGGCAGTTTATCCCAGCCTGC
This sequence comes from Acanthisitta chloris, assembly GCF_000695815.1. NCBI lineage: Eukaryota > Metazoa > Chordata > Aves > Passeriformes > Acanthisittidae > Acanthisitta > Acanthisitta chloris. Next base: position 39,804 of record NW_008689111.1, on the reverse strand, counting down.
AGGGTCAGGAATTCCCACACAGTCCTATAAAGTCTCCCGTGCTGGACACTGTCAGATGGGATGTTCAACTACACCTTTCTACTTGACAGTTTCTCAGGAACCTACAGGAAAAAAAATTAATTTTTCCTACAGACTTTCTCCTGAAAAGGAAAACAAAACTTACTCTTATTTCACCATATGATCCACCTGAAATATAATTCTGCAATAAAAAAGATGAGTATGGATAGCTGATGTTAGGCACCACAAACACCATAATTAAATATCATTCATCTTCAAAGGGTCTTTCTCCAAATCGGTTGCTACAATCACAGTTAATCACATTTTATCACTTGATCTTAAATATGTCTTCACATGTGTGATTCCTTCTCTTCTTGTGAAAGTTATTTTGGCTGGCACTTCTTCCCTTATATGAAGAGCCTTTTCCAGGAGTTTGGATGCTGAAAGAAAATTGCCTGCCTTTTTTAGGTTTTGCAAGCAGTATTTCTGCTTAAAAAGGCATGTTTTTTCAATTACAGCAAAAAAAAAATATATTAGTGAAATTGTTTAATCCTCTTACTTCCACATCCATGAAACTCTGCATGGTCTTCTAGATTTACTGTATTTTTCAGACCATAACTACCCATTGAATATAAATTGAATTTCTGCCATAAAGACATCAATGGGAGGAGTAAGCAACAAGCATCCTACCTTTCCTATTTATAAACACATGCAAAAGCTTCACTGCACTCTATTTTCTTACTCCTATGACAACAATTCTACTTCCCCCACCCATGATTTACTTCCTGCCTACCAGCACAAACTGAACTATAAGGAAGGAGAAAAAAAAACAACTAAATGCCTGATTGTGCCAGGTTTGGTTGGGGTAGAGAAAATTTTCTTTACACAGCCCCTAGTACGGGTCTGTGTTTCGGATTCGTGCTGAACACAGTGATGATAATGCAGAGATGTTTTTGCTGTTGATGAGCAGTGCTGACACAGAGTTAAGGCCTTTTCTGCTTTTGTCTGGTGAGGAGACTGGGAATGCATGGGAAGTTGGGAGGAGACACAGCCAGGACAGGTGACCCAAACTGACCATAGGACATCATGTTCAGTATATAAAGGGGAGGAAAGTAGTGGGGGGACCTTGGTGTTTGTCTTCCCAAGTAACCATTACCTGTGATGGGGCCCTGCTCTCCTGGAGATGGCTGAACACCTGCCTGTCCATGGGAAGTGGTGAAGGAATTCCTTGCTTTGGTTTGCTTGTATGCTCAGCTCATGCTTTATCTATTAAACTGCCTTTATCTCAACCCATGAGTTTTCTCAGTTTTGCTCTTTTGATTCTCTCCCAATCCCACATGAATGGCATAGGCCATCATGTTCAGTATATAAAGGGGAGGAAAGTAGTGGGGGGACCTTGGTGTTTGTCTTCCCAAGTAACCATTACCTGTGATGGGGCCCTGCTCTCCTGGAGATGGCTGAACACCTGCCTGTCCATGGGAAGTGGTGAAGGAATTCCTTGCTTTGGTTTGCTTGTATGCTCAGCTCATGCTTTATCTATTAAACTGCCTTTATCTCAACCCATGAGTTTTCTCAGTTTTGCTCTTTTGATTCTCTCCCAATCCCACATGAATGGCTGTGTGGTGCTTGTGGCTGGCTGAGGTGAAACAGCAACACGAACCAAAACAATCAGACATTCTAGTT
>NW_008689111.1:31904-38084 GCF_000695815.1 Acanthisitta chloris | reverse complement strand
CCCCCCCCATTTTCTTCATCACATAATATATCTTTGATACAATGTGCTGTGAGATGTACCAACTAATATTCTCCTAGGATCTGGTATATTTTTAACACGACCAAACATTTAGTAGACGTTTTCTCTAGAGATGGAACTTTGTGTCCAACTAACCTTTTGAATAGCTTCAATAATTACTGCAAAGAGCACAACAAAGATAATTGCATCCATTAGACTTCCATGCTTCCAGCATCCTTATCTGCCTATGACTCCACAGTGGCCTTCAACTGGGCTTTAAATATCATGATTAAAAAATAAACAAAAATACACACTTTTGAAAATATTTTGATTAAGCTAAGACTGATGATTATGACTACATATTAACAAAGTAAACCATTGTTTGGACATGGGAACAATACTCCCCAAACTTTAAGTCATCTCAGGCTTTGTCCTTTACATGCTGTCTTCAAAGCACAAAGAGAGTTATCTTTTGTAACACAGGCAGCATCATTTTCTTAACAGTCCAAGAAAGCAGTGAGAGAAGGATCACACTCAGCTTATCTGCTTTAAGAATGTTCTCTGCATCACCACCTCTCGATAGGCATGTTTGAGACTCAATGGATAATACAACCAAATTAACATTCAAATTGTGGGTCTGTTTTGCATAACAGTTAGGTACATGTCACAAGGTGAACACTCCTTAACTCAATCTATATTGGGTCTCTGAAAAAACCACCACAACTCTACTAAGCTTATCTTCTGAAGAATTGCTCTTTCAAGAATAAGGCCACCTTACTTTCAGTATATTTGATGATGCCTGTTTAATCAGGAAAGGACTATTTTTGTCACCATGTGAGAAAAGAGACTATCCACCTTGTCAAGTGAAGGGGTGGGCATGCTTTCAAGCACTATCACTTGGGTCATAAGTTAATGGAAACAAGCAACAGCTCAGAGATACGTACACAGCTTGAAACATCTTTGTATCATGCTTATTCCTCACCTTTCGGGGAGTCTACTACTCTTAGCTCTTTGTATCTTTAAAAGCAGGTCAAAGCCAGCACAGAAGCCTGAAACAGCCTAACGGAACAGCTTTTCTTTCCAGCCGTGGCATATTAAAAGAATAATGAAGTTTCCAAGCCTTTGGAAGCTAAATAAAAACAATAAAAATCCACAAACTGGCATAGGCAATTATATACAGAAGTAAAATGTTTCCCTTCTCCTGTTGTAGCTTATTTGCATCTACCTCCTAGTGATGTAAGCCTATAGTCTACAATATATTCCCTTTGCTGTGACAAGTGCAGGATGCAGTGCCACAGGCAGAACTGCTGCTCATTAGAATACATCAATTTATTCCTGATTTCAGAATATGTTTCAACTACCTCTCACATATAAAATCAGAGTGCAGCTTCACTTTTATTTACTGCTGAGAGAAGGAGGTGAACACCAGAGAACACAGCCTGCGAGCACAGCCAACGCCAAGACCATCCCTCATGGTGAGAGGCTCCTGCGCAAGCTCACATCAGTTTGAGGCCAGTCCCACCAGCTTTGCTCGTGCACTGCAGATGAGCTTTACTGATGACACACACACACATATACAGGGGTTTCCACTGGGAAGCAATGGGTCAGTGGTAACATGCACAGTATCTTCCCCGTCAGACCAAATGCAGCAGAACATACACAAATCCATTTTGCTACATACAGTCAAATCAGCCTCTAAATAGAGCTTACTGACATTAATGCTAATTGATGTTTAACTGGAAATCCACAAGAGCAGCTGCCCAGTGCAACACAGAGTAAGCCTGGAAAAACAAGTGCTTTTCCTGGGTGCACTTCCACATCCCCAAGACACGAACTGACTTAACTGCTCTCCCCATCTGTCCAAAGAGGGAGTTCACACTCTGCTCCCGAAGAAGGACATGTAGTTGGTTTTCTTCTCACCTGCCTCACCTCTGGCTATCAGTTGTAGCAGTTAAGCCAAGGGAAGAAAGGATTACAGCAAACCTTTTCATTATACAGCTCTATCTGCATACTCAGGACAAATTCTAATGCAGCAGAAACCAATATTAGCACTATTTTTAAAAAAGGAAAAGCTGGCTCCCACTCAGCATCTCATTTATTAGGAGATCACAGATGTTCTTAACAAACACTGGTAAAGCAGGATAAAATCAGCAAAATGAATATGCATTTGCAACCAACACTGCACTGAAAAAAGGCACCACCATTTTTTATGTCATATCAGTCAAGCCCACAAAGGTTTACCAATCACAACCTGCAATCACACTGAACATATTGGTTGCCTTAGGCAACCGTCTTTTTTGCCTCAGCAGGATATATCTCAGGTATTGAATCAGATAAACTGTGATTTTTTAGCCAATAAAAGCCCACATGCCAGGCCTTTATCCTCCTAGCAAATCAAGAAATAACTGCATTGAACCAAAGGCTCAGGGTTCAGCTGAAGCAATAAGCCTTCATAGTCTTGTGAACCCAACTCATCAGCTGAGCAAACAGGAGGCTGAGGCTTGACCACCCTCCAGGTGTCTTTACCAGTTTTTCTAACTACTTATCTAACTAAATAACACCAGATCTTCTATGGTAGTTGCTTGAAAACTTTTCCCTTACTCACCAAAGCACAAAGCAGCTCAGTGCAAGCACAATGCTATGTCAGGCTTAGAAACCTGGTCCTGTTCCCAAATCCCTCACATGCTGGTTGTGAGCTTTTGAGAAAGTTGCTTGCAATCAAGATAAATTTCCAGTTTATAATATTGGCAAAAATGGGCAAAAAATGTTTCAGCATGCTACAGATAAACCAGCCATGAGAAGAGTGTTGTTCCCAGTGTGGGCTCTGAAGACCTTTAAGTGTCAGGAGTCCAAATACAAAAGTCACCTTTTCATTGCCTGAAAATTCATGCTAGGATAATATAACAGCTTGCCATTTTGTGGTCTCTCTTTTTGGACAGTAATATTTGTAGGTACTACAGGAAGAGGGAATTAAGGAAGAAGTGGTTTTAAACTGTTGTTCCTCCTTCAACTACTGCCATAACCTGGTTTCAGGAGGTGAAACTACAACTTCCATGTATTGTCTGAACAGTTCTCTCTCTACAGCTGCATTCAGTAACAGAAAGCACCTCTGCTGTTCTTGTGAGATCTCAGGATGTGAGACAGTGAACTAGGCTTGTGAGACTGAACTAGGCTTTCAATCATGTGAACTCACGACTGACCAAAGACTCCTAGAGCAGAGAGGTGTATAAAGAAACAGAAATAAAAGATGATACAGAAGAAAAGGATGCTCCATATTTGCGCTGGATTATGTTTGGGTTATTTTTTAGGCTGAACCTTCAGGGTTTTTGCACCCTTGTCCCAAATGCTATCCCATCTCCCAGTTTGCAGTCCACAAATAATGGTGCACACACTAGTACCTCAGCTGCACTTGTTCACATCCAGCTCAGTGTAGATGGTGTGTTCAAGTCAGCAGCCTCATCCCAGCTTTGTAGGCTGGTTTTGCAACTTGCATTAAAGCTGCAGGCTGCCCTGACCACACAGCATTTACCTGGTTAGCTTCCTGCTGGCTGCACTCTGCATGTGAAGGATGTGTACCTTGATGTAGTTTCTCCACTCAGCAAAACACAGGCTGAAAGTTGAATTCTGCAGCAGTACAGACATCAGACATGGTTGTAAGAGAGTTGTCATATACCATACAAGATTTCTTGTGTGCAACTTTGATATTAATCAATTCTCAAGATATTTTAAGAGAAAACTCTTCAATACCCATAGGGAAAAATAAGTTTGAGAGTTAAGACACTGAAGTGGTTAGAGCATCTTTTTAGCTTCCTGGTCCTCACTTTTAGCAGCAGCTTTTTTCAGAGGGTACTTTTCAAGTTCCAGAAGAGGTAACTGAAGCAAAGTGACATGGCAAGTGGCTTAGCCATTTTGCAAGCTAAAGAATTTGAACAATTCATCACACTAAACTTGCATCTGTTCCTTTCATCAGTGGAGCCTAAGCAACAATCTCTCCCCAAAAGGCAGTACTGGTGATTAAAAAAAAAAAGGGAAAAATTCAAGTGCTATGAAAAGCACAGAGTTGAAAGACATGTGACATGTCCAGCATCTGATACCTGTTGAGTATTAGACCAACTGCCTACAGTCAGTATTTCCATAAAACATGTAATAACTGTAAAACTTAGTTTGAAACTCCTTGACTATTTTCAGCCAAGTAAGGAGATGTACACAGAACATTCACACAGACCTCGTTTCTGTAGAAAACAAAGTAAAAAAATTATCAGAATAATGACAAAGATTAAATAAAGAGCACAGGCCATAGTACAGACCATAGTACAGACCAGACTATGAACTCAACAGGAATGGCAAGTTGATTTCTTTGTGGTGGGTCTTAGGGTTTCTTGTTTGTTTTTAAGAACTAGAGGAAACAATGTGGTTTTATCCATTAGATAACTATAGAATGAATAATCGTATAAAACTGCACTGTAACTCCAATGCAGCATAATAGAAATAATGCCCAAAACACAAGGTTTCTATGCTTTGCTTTCAGCTTCCTTGGAAGCATAAAAAAGGTTTCTAATCAGAAATCTGATGTCCTCACCTGGCTAGATGCAACCAGTACTACAACAAATTCAGCATGATGTGACACACTCCTAAGCAAGTACAGACTTTATCTTATGCCTCAATTAAATAAAGTAGAAATATTGCCCAACTGAAAACAAATTTGTACAACTCATTAAATAAAAGCTGCCTGAGAGCTGCACACTTTACACACTATCAATTTTTTAAATACTCTTAAGAGTATCCTACAAGATCTTCTTCCTCTTTTCAAAACTAGCACTGCACATGACAGGGAGATGGGGCTATTCAGTGCTAACACTCAAACTCAGCTCTGCAGTAACATGTTTGGTTTTTATATAATGCTCACAAAGAAAACAGCTATAAGCATATGTCCTGGTTTTGGCTGGGACAGAGTTAATTTCTTCTTAGTAGCTGGTATAGTGCTGTGTTTTGGATTCAGACTGAGAATAATGTTGATAATGTACTGAATCTAATATACTCAGCTTACATTATATATTTACTCTTTTGCTACGTCTACTATACTGTTTTTCATTCCATACTGTTAAAATGTAATATGAGATGAGAACCATTAAATGCACAATGTGCCTTCTAAGCATCCAGTGTCCAGAATGGGAGATGTGCTAGGTGAGATATTAAATAGAAACTTTAATCAAAAGAGAAGAGAAATTGCTTCACCTCCCACCATGAGATAACAGGCCAGTGTCTAGTGAAAGAAATGAGGATGGGAAAGTCAGGACATTACTCATGTTTTAGGCAATGAGAGGAAAATAACACAGAGCAGCTCTTCTGGCCAGCTCTAGCAAAAGTGCCTTCAGAAGGACATATTACCTGAAAGAAGGATAGAGAAGATGTAGCTGCAGCAACTCTGAGACATGGCAGCCTAGCTGTGGGCTCATTAGCCACTATCACAAGCTACTTAAGATGCTGAAGTAGGTAAGAAAGAATCTCATGGTTAAAAAACCCACAAGCAAACAATTAAAAAAAAGCCAAACAGAAACCCCAACATTTATCTAAGTATGACTCTAAAAATATATTTTGAGGTGTCATCTTTTTACAACTTTGAAAACAAACTTTTCCTGTAGAGGATCAAGTAAACATTTTTAACCTAAACCTTAACTTTGAACCAACCTGACCTCAGGACATGTGGCACACACAACCCCATCATAGAAGATATGAACAATTCACAGCAGGGATCCAGGTGGAGAATGGGTTGGGCAGGCCACCTGCTTGGTACTCAGCAGTTTATTCTAAGCATGTTCAAACCTTAAGAGTCCTCAAGGAATTCTGCAATGAACATGAAGCTGGCATATGAGTCATCAAAACACAGGGCAGGAGAAGTTTTTAAATTCAGCTACAGCCTGATTTGAACTGACAGAGATGCCATTTTACTTTAGACACCACAGCAAGTCATCCTGCATTTTTGACCAAGATTTACATCAGTTTTACCATGAAGAGCATCATGTTTTCAATGGGTTACTGCAACAGTCCAGAAATGATGGTCAGTTTAGAAAAAAAATTAAAAGCAAGAAGGGAAAATTTGTCTTTCAAGATAACATTTGGATTGGAGCAAAAAAATCATCCCAGGACCTACTCAAAAACATGAATTTGCATCAATGTACTCTG
>NW_008689111.1:17371-31892 GCF_000695815.1 Acanthisitta chloris | reverse complement strand
CTAGTCACATTTAATCTTGTTTAACTTTGCTTGCTGAGAAGAAGCAATCACAGACAGAGCAATCACAATAGCAGGAAAAGTCACGGGAAGATTTCCCACTTTCCCTCCAAGAAGATCTTTTACCTATGATTTGGATCAATGTTTGTCTTCAGCACCAAGTTCCTTTCTCGGGTATATAAACAAGCACATACACTTTTCCTCCCCTATAATATCTAAAAACACTTTCTAGAGGAATGTAACAGGTATTGGCATCAAGTGTTCAAGCACACTGTGTGGACTGATTGAACACAGTATACTGTTTAATCTGCCAGAAGAAAATATCCAAATTCCTCTGTTCTTGGTATCCATATCATGCCTGGCAAAGAGCAAGCCTACTAACGCACACTCAACACATTCAGTGCACAGGAGCAGTGCTTGGTTTCCAACAGCAGGTTCACATTGCAGCTGGCGAGAAGATACCTCCTCTCCCCAAGGTGATTCCCTCACTGCTAGTCAAAACCCTCCTTTTGATGTCTGCACATTGATGTGATGGAAGGCTTGTCCCAATGACCTCAAAAATAATTTTCATTTGGAGTTATAAAACCTGGAGTTAGAACAATATATGTTGGATAAAGGGCAAAGATCAAAAGAGAGGGGTGAGAGTTGACCACTTGTCATTCAAAACAACCACCCAAATCCCACAAAAAAAAATAATCAATAGGGTCATTATTAAAGCAAGCCCAGGGCAAAGATAAAAGCAGTTTTCAAGATTTTTGCAGGATGTAGCAGCATTGAAAGAACCTAGGCTAATATCCAGAGCCAAGCAAAAATCACTGAGAGAACTAAAGTACCTGACTGCTCCAAACTCCTACGGAGATACCACCATAAAGATGTAGCTCAATTCTTACCAAAGGCCTGGTGCACAGAGCCTCACAAGCAATACCAAGGACCCTGAGAAAGGACTATTTATGCCCCATTAGTTGGATACAAACAAGGTAAATATTTGTAAGAGAAGGCACAGGAAACCCAAGGAAGGAGAACTGATAAAACTGATAAAACCCACGCGTGGTTTTTTTCAGTACCTGATTCCTCTGCATTGGTGATTTTCTTAAGTTCTGACCGAAAAACCTTTTAAGCAAATGTACAGTCTTGCTTTCAGTCCTCCTAATTTCCTGGCTTCATTGCTCTCTTCAACAGAATTACTAACACACAAATTATGTATAGTAACATACATAAACTCTTTGCAGGAGTTAAGACTTAAAACTGGGGAGTAATCATAAAGCAAGATATATTTCTTTTAAACCAAGGTTTTGTTAGGATAGTGACAGAACTTGCCATAATGCTTCGGCCACCAATATCTGAAATCTGTCCTGTCAAATAGGACGCTTCAAATCATTAAGATACTGCATGGTGCAGAATATAAACCAGAATGATTTTCACTCACCATTTGAGAAGTGTTTGCTATTTATACTGCGTCATAATTCTGATGCATACTCTCCACCTCAAAAAACAAATATATTTGGCACTGGAATAAAAGTGAGAAAAAGGTTCAGCATTCCAACTCATTTAATAATACCAATGATATCACATTAAAATATACAACTCCTTGACAGATAAGGGAAATTATTAGGACTGTCAGATGAAATCTTAATGGATTAATTCTATGAGAAGCTAAAAAACCCAGGACTTCTGAAGGCAGTACATAATCATACACCTGCCAAGCATTCAGAACAGCATCCTCCCAGGCAAGAATTCACAGGATTGAACCGATGGTGTTGAAACATGCAGTTATCCTGGATGCTATGTTTGCTTTTGCCTCATCTACTGTGTGAAGAACACAAGAGGCAAAACTATCACTGTGACCCAAACGTAAAAGGCTTACTTTAAACACAACACTTTTCTACCATGAGCTCTTGGGAACTCACTGAAGTTATGCCCAGACCTACAAGGGTGCCAGTTTAATTTACAAGTGTTCCTCCACCTTCCTCCTCACCCCGTTCCCAATTTAAATCAAATAAAGCAAACAGCTAGGGCTGGAGAGAAACTAAGATACCAATTTGCACAAACACACTTGACTGAGAGCACCAATTACACCAGCCCTCTTTCACCATATCCCACCTCAGACCCAGCCACGTGGGACTGGCAGAAGACACTGGCAGAGGAGCAAAAAAACTAGCATGGATAAATAGGCTCTCCTGAATTTGATTTTTTAATTCAATCCAGATTTTAGGGTTTTGGTTCACATCACCTCTGTTCTCCACTAGAAACTGTTTTAAAATATACTTAATTTGGAAGCTGCAGTGTTACATGATAAAATTCAAGTCAGTAGAGGGTTGATATTGTCCATACTGGGATGAAGCCCTTCCTACAGAAACCCAGAAATGCCATCTCCACTTCCAGAGTGCGAATACAGCCTTTCGCAGAGGGTGAAGATGAGACATACCTGAGCAGATTTATTATGAGTCACAACACAAATCTGGCACTTCAAGAAGTACAGTGTAGTTCCAAAATGCGTAATATTGGTAAAACAGAGAATAAATCAAATGACTGAATTTAGTAAGTGGCAATATCAAATGACATTGCTTTAAGTAGGAGACTTCTGCTTAAAAACAGTAAGCAAATTGTATCAATATTCAATGCTCCCAAGAAAGCAGGATCTGCTCCTACATATAGCAAAAACAATTCGACAAGCTTGCATACAAGCTAATGTAAAACAACATATGACACTTATCCTGTCAGCAAAAATGCTTTTTCATTGTAAAACAATTAAAAAGACAAGCAAATAAAGCCCTACTGACACTCCACTCTCAGTCCTGCAGATGAACAATACACATTACCTGAGGGAATGCAAGAAACCCTTGAAGTGTTGGGGTGAAAGAAAAGTCCTTTTCCCAATTTTCTCTACCTCTCAGTTTTATACTTATTTTAGGGGGGAGGGAGGGGAAGCATGTTTAATGCCCACTGCTTCCAGATGCAACAAAGGAGAGCAGAGCAACAAGCAAATGGCTTTCTCAGAGGGCTCAGCTATGAAGCAAGAAAACAGAGTTCAAGTGATAGGAAATAGTTGGTTTGTCATAGTAGAAAAGTGAAATTAAGAACTTAACTTTGCTCTTTTTTGGAGGTTACTTTTCATACCTTTAGATTGGGTTTCTGTTTTAAACATTTGGCCCAAACCTATGCTGAATCAAGGAGACACAAATGCAAGCATTCCACACCTGAAACAGTAAGCAGCCTCCACTCCTGGTTACAACTAACCAGCAAGTGAAGAAACCTGCTCTAATCACCTTCTCAGTTGTAAACTACTCTATGACCATACTTAGTGATTCAGTGGGCTGTCCTTTTTGCTTTGGTTTAACTGAAGAGAGCTGTCCAACTATACCAGTTTCATTTAAAAGACTCAAAGCTATTGAACCAAACACTCAACTATATACCATCTCTCATGATTTCAATTTTTCTCCTTTCTTTACATTCAAGTAGTGAATTTTGGCTGTTAAAAATTAATGATCAGAGGCTTGTTAGCTCTTACTTTATACTAAAATATCAAGAGGTCCTCTGTGAAGAATTTGGTTAATTTGAGCAGAATTGATGGAAGCTGCCCACATAGTCCCCCTTGGCCATTTTAAGTGTACCTTAGTACACCTGCTCCCTTCCACGTGATGCAGAATGCTTTCATCTGTGAATCTCTGAGTTCAGATGGACAAGCACCCAGACCTCTGTACCTGCTTGCAGGTAAATCCATGTTAATAAGGACAGCACACTTCTTCTTCCCTAACTCCCAGTGCACACACACTCTGCACACTTAACGTGTAAATGCTGAGGTAATAAGCCATGAATAAGGACTTGAACAGGGAACTTGTTCTTTCTCATTATTCAAATAATGAAGTTAGGCAAGATGTTTCAAGAATTAAATTACACATGATAAACATAAATACCCAAGAGACTCATTCATAAGCTAAAAGCAGATCAGTGTAGAGATACCACAGAAATAGGAGGGGGAAGAGAAAATAAAAATCAATGTACACACATACCCATATCTGTTCTCCAAACCAGGCAAAAAAATGCATATAACTATCTTAATGAAAAAAAATAAATGTTTGGGGATCATTTCTGCCTCCCCCCAGCCAGCAGCTGACATGCAAGCACTTCACCTGTCACTGTCAGCATTTCTGCGAAGAGACACACAACAAAAATTGAATCCTAGTGTAAAAATACCACATCCTACAGGTTCTCAGCTGAAGGTAAGCATGACCAGTAAGAGAGCCAACAGCATCAGCCACATAAAAATGGATATATGGAACTTTCAACTCTTTCAAGTTTGGGCTACACAGTTTGTCTGTCCTCCCCATGCCCAGCCAAACAGCTGAATCAACTTTTTCTATTCACTCATTGGAGATGCTCAGTCACAAGAAGTTAGTTCTGCCAACTGGGCTCAAATACAGACTCAGGAGGACACATCTCGAGGGCTGACATGATCTGGATCTGTCACTAAGGCTCCTCATTCACTCTGAATTTCACTCCAGCTCAGGAAGCCTGCAGCTGGCTATAAGCAGGAGCTCATGCCAAAGAGACAACCTTCATGGTTTGCGTGGGCTGGTTTCTACACTGGGGAAGAGCTGTGCTGGAGGATATCTGCAAATTTCCAATAGAACACAAAAGTTTCTGGTTTTCTCTTTTCTCAAGTGGTTTTTTTGTTGTTGTTGCTTTGTTTTGTTTTGTTTTTTTTACATTTTGAGCTTTGTCTGTTCCAAAATCCCTAGTGTTAGGCTGGAAAAAGAAGTGGTCAACTTCAAAAAGCTTAATTAGTATCATTGTTAGTAATCAATATCAAGCAGACAGCAACAATGAAGGCTACTAGATATCAATTAGTCAGTAGAAGTATTAACAGTCAAACAAGCAGCAGCAAAATTCAGACTCCTGCAGAAAAGCTGGCTAGCAACCCCAGGTACAAGAGGCCTGTGTTTCAGGCTGGCTGGTCCCAGCTCAGCATATTCCATCAGCCAGAGACTCTTGAACAAAGCTTTCCAGTTCCTCTGATGGGTCCTCAACATGCAGTTAAACAGGTTTAAGCCAGCTATAGATATGATAAGTGAAGAATTCATTGGTACTAAAAAAACCCAAACAAACCTGACCTGCCAGTGCCAACCAGAAAAACACTACTATTGGCAGCTGTGCAGGTTAAACTAAATCTCTGCCTTCGCCCCGTTTTTTTGACCTGGTACTTGCCAATTAACACCAGAGTACAAGGCAGCCACATCCAGGATAAAGCCTACAGAATAACTTTGCAAGGTCAGGGACAGTCACAACTGGAATTTATGGCCTGTTTTTTTCCCAGAGATCAGTTATCTAGACTTCACAACAAATGAGAGCAGAAGAGGAATGCCATTAGTGAAGTCAGTAGATAGCTGGCAGGGATACTACTTCGTGGATACAAAGAAAACAATATATTCAATAATCAGGTCAAACATCTAATACAAAAGCTGGGTTACAGTGTATGTATTCAGTCAACTAGCAATGAAAAAAAGAGTTAAATGGCTAAATATGTAAAGTTTGCTTTCATATTTTCTTTCTTTTTTTTACTGGCCTTTAAAATAGGTGTTTCAAAGTACTGACATACATTTCTTTATAGCATCTCCTTTTTTGTCTTCTTAAATGAGCTAGTGGATCTCAGGGTAACAGGTTTCTCCCCATGAAATGTTACCATTTCTGAAAAAACCTTACAGGGTGCAGTATTCCCTTGAACACATGGGAAAAAATCTACATCCACAGTCCTATAGCCTGTACTAACATCTGCTAGCACACAAATTCCAGATAAAAAGACATCTTTCTAATCATTTCAGAACCCCTGGATTAAGACTCCTGTAATCAGCAGCACACACTAATTGAGCAGGGAGGTCAATTAATACTGCTATTAAGACTGCTCTCTAGCATATGGGAAAAAGTAATACACACGACAGACTTGAAGAAGCAGTGTAATTAATCATTATTATCAAGTCCTAGGTAAAAGATATCAAACATTACACTTCCAGGAATGATATCTTGAGTATCATGAATGCAACCCAGGACAGCACAGCAGAGCCTGCTGGCTGTGCCTTCCCATACCAGCAGGGAGCACACAAGGATGGAGACTGCAACCACAGGGTGCCCGAGGCTGCAGGGCACGAAGGGATGTAGCATCATCAAAACAAAAAAAAAAAAAGCATTAGATAAAGCAAGTGTCTATCTACAGAAAGGGCTCTGAAAACGGATGTTTCTCACACCTTTAAAAATATTCAGAAGTAAAAAATGCACCTGCTTTGAAGTAAGGTCATTCTCAGTGATGTATCAAATTCTCTGTACAAGAGCTAGATCAGAAACTCTTTAATCTGAAGGTGATAAGTTTGTAAAGGAGATAACCTTTACAGTAAGAAAATTTTAAAAAAAAGGCAAGAAATAGGACTTTTCATTAAACAGAAGTACTCTGAAAAACAAGCAAATTTCCAATTTACCAGGATTGTCAACTGGGATCACAATATTCCCTCAAACCACAACAGGCGCTTTACAAGAGAAAGGATTTGGCTCATTCACCTGCGTTTCCAAAGGATGATGGGTGAGTGAAACAGTGATTTTAATCCTGAGCTCCTTCTAGCCACATCTGCCATGCTTGACAGCAGAAAGGTCCAGGCTAGAGCAAATACACAGGGAGAAGAGTGGCCCTGATGTGCAGATAGCTTTATCTAGCATAACAGGACTTCATTTTTGTAATTAAAGTGTATTTATTTGAGGCAACACATTACTGTCCATTACAGTGAACTCCACCTTCATTATGCATCCCATAACCAAAAGAATTTTGACCATGCACCCACAATATATACATATTTATTTATCAAGCATTCATAAATTTTATTTTAAAATTTATTTATAAATCATATACATTTTCTACGATTTTCCTTCCTGTACCCCAAGGGATCATCTTGCATAACCCATTTGGGAGACCACTGGTCTAGTACAAGGGGCTTTACAAAACACCATTTACTCAAGAGACTCCAAAAGACATCACTTATTAAGATGAAAATGTATATAACAAGGCATTCTCTAAGGCAATGTATCTAGCATGACATAAACACAGTCTAGGTATTTCCTAGGGGCATATCAGTTTTTCCACAGTTTCTACATAGAAATACTGATCCCACAAAGCTTTTTCTCAGGACTTACCAACAGGCAAAGACAATGCTCCCCAAGTCACCAAAACTAGAGAACATTCATGCATCTCCTCTGCAACACCACCGAAACATCTGGAAGACAGAGTTCCTATAAGGCCCTTATAACCGGGCTCTCCACAAACACATGTTTCTGGGGCTTGATTCCCTGCAATGCTCACTCTCAAAATGCAATATTGGACCAAAGTTTTTCCTGCGAAGGGACAGCACCCACAGGCCAGCCACTGCTATCTAATGAAAAAAAACCCACAACCAACCAACAAAAACCCCCACCAACAAACAAAACCAAACAAAAAAAACCCCACCAGCAAACAAAACCAAACAAAAAAACCCCACCAACAAACAAAACATAAAAAAAACCCCCAAATCCCCACCAACAAACAAAATCACAACATATATGCAGAGTCCAAGTTTCAAGTGCTGTATCATTGTATTCATGTTTTTTCAGAAAACCAAAATCCTCACTTAGCTCTTTTTTTTTTTTTTTTTGGTTTATAGACAATTATTCCATTTTCAAATTGTATGTTCTTTTCACATAGGATTTCACTAGCTATGGCTGTACTACACAGTTTCTCACTGAACCATATAATCGGGTTACATTTTAGCTGACTACATAAACTGATCTTCAGATGCAATAACTGCATGTGCAGACTGACATTCCAGATACACACAGCTAGCCTTGGCTGTGTCCTGCTTCCACTGAAATAAATGGAAAAGCTTCCTTTTACTCCACAAGTGAAACCCTCTTTTTGTAGCAGAAAGCACAGATACTGTAATCAAAACCCCAACAAACTAACAATACTAGTTAAATACTTTAAGGAAACAGAAGCAAATTCAGTGAAAGCTGCTGATGAACAGCAACTGTTGACCTTGGGACAAATCCCCAACTGTTGCAGAGAGCTGCATCTATATCTTAATGCAAAGAGAAGTGTGAGCCCTGCAATTCATTAGATAGACCCAAATTCTTCTAAGGTTTTGATGTCTTTATCAGTGTTTACAATTCATTTTTGTAACTAGTGTCCTTCATGAGACTAAAAGGCTGCTATAATTCTTTGCCTCAGACTTGTTCCTATTTGAAACTGACAGCATTTTGAAGATACAATGATGCCTTTTAAATTCTTCAGTTAGAGAACACACAGAAATGACCCTTCTGGAGGAACTGAACTCTCAGATAAGGACTTAGTTTTGACTATGAGACTGTTCAAGTTTCAACAGGATTTTTTCTTTTAAATAGTTATTACAGATATTTGCAAGTCAAGTAATCTATTAGGAGCCTCTCCATAGCAAGCAATCCCAACTAAAGGATTTATTTCCTGTGGCATACTGTAAGTCTACTCCTGCTTTCCTGGACCAGCTGATATTTTGACTTATAGAAACAGCCAGAAAAGGGTTCAGGTTACTTCACTGAAGTATTTATTAGACTTATTCAAGAAACAATTAATTCACAGCTTGATTAATGTTTCCAGTGGCCTGTATTTTTCTTAACAAGAACACTGAAAGGTTATTTCCAGTGTCTAGAATGATTAAAGACATCTTTTTCAAACACTTTCTAAAACCAGACAGAGATTAAGTGACTGTAAGTACCACACAAATCTGAAATTCCTGTCCCAGGTCTCTGCAATATCAGTGATAAATCCTATTGGGTTCTGGACTTCTGAGGTATGAAAGATACATTTTTTCCCCTCACTTCATGAGAGACCAACATCGAATTTTGAGTCCATCCACTCCATCAATTTATTCGACACTACTACCCCACTCAACTAAGAATGGTATAACAGCAGTTGTTCTGACCTCAAAGCTTTCAGAGTTTATTGGGATCTCAAGGCAAGAACAAGGCATCATGAGGAGGATGTGACCTTTCTAAACTAAACCCAGAAAATTGCAAATCTCAAAGCATGGCAGGCTCAGCAGCTCTCGTAGCGATCTCCTATAATACCCTCGAACAGACTTGGAGAACTGCACCAAAGCACTGCCCAAGGGAACCAAATGGCATGGTCCAAACACCTCAATCAGTTCAAACAACCAACATGTCCAATATTTGGCTCGGTGCCCATGCCAAGGCACCACTCCACTCAGCAACACAAACTGCCTACAGCAAGAGCCTCGTGCCTGCAAGGCATCACTGCTGACTTGGTTGTGCCAGTCACCAGGCTGCCTACCCATACATCACCTTAAAGTTATTTTAGTGCACAACACATGGCTGCTCATTCTTTCCCTGCTCTGCATCCACTTGCTTCCTCTTCTCTACCCTGTTTAATGACAGCAACCCCAGTCTGCTCCTCCATCCAGCCTGCCTGCCTTGCAGGCTTGCAATAGCATTAACAGGCTTCAGTTTTTAGCACCTCACCTCAGTCAGCTCATTTTTAATTTTGCTCCTATAGCTCTGCATCTTTCTGCTTTTGCTATCTTGTCTGTTGCCAGGCAAACTGCTTAACTTGTGCATTGCAATTTCAGGGACAATCCCTCCACCCTCCAAAGCGAGGTGGGACAAACAGACACAACTTATTTGCAGCGAATCACCTTTCAGCCGGTGCAGCACCTGCAAAGTACAGCAGAGGAAACCTTAAGGGATGAACCAGTTCGTTTGGCATTCAGAATAACAGATTGCGACAGCTCTGAAATAGTTCTTCAGCACAAAAACAAAAACAGTGATTAGCAAATCACCAGCTATCAAGCCAGCTTGTGTATTACCCCCACACAACAGCTGCTTGCTATGCTTGCCTCTTTCTGTCAGCCACCACCACCTCTGATGGCCATCACTCAAGCCTCAGACAACACTGACCAAAGCAAGGCTTTCACAAGCCAAACCATTTACCCCTTCCATCTGCAGCTGCCAGTTTTCACTTCTTTTTTATTACTTATGCCAACATATATTATTAGTTATTATTAAGTATGTCTTCATTCTCATTTAGGAGAAACACAGCCCATTTTGTCTATGAAACTCTCTCCTCCCCCCACCACCCTCCTTCAGTTGTGTGTAGTGTCCCACAGGCCTGGTCAGAGCTCTTACTCCAGCTACACAGGTGACCTGAACCACATTTAGGGCTGGGTATGGCTCAGCCATGGATTCTGAAGCATCACTTCAAAATACATCTGCACTCTGACACAAAACACCAGGTGAGATGGATGGGCAGCAGGAAGGAGAATACTTTCCAGCATGAGTCTGTTTTTAAAACCTAGCTTCTGACCCTACAGTTTACCAGATGGTTACTAAAGTACTTGGCCCTGGCTCCCAGGAGCTAATGCAGCCTCCATGCACATGTGGGATCATGCAGGCACCCAGACACTGCAGCCACACAACCTGGGGAGCCCATCTGGGAGTGCTCAGCCCTTCAGGCCATATTTATCTCCTCTCTCTCCCATCAAGCTTGCTGTGTTTCCAACTGCAATCACAGCACTAGTCTCACCTCTGAACCTTTCCTGGTTTCTTGTGCCAACTGTTAAGATTTTAGGCATGTTTCACTGTTTTGCCTATGATATTTTCTCTCACCTGTTCTCCAACGGAGCACAAGCAGGGCACAACATTTGGATTGGCCAGGGCCTTTCAACTTCTCCAATCCCTAGGAGAAACCCTCACATTTGCATCAGGGTAGCATTTACTCCACTGGTAAGGACAAAGCACTGAGAGAGAAAACCTCCATACAAAACAACCAACACATACACTTACCAGGAGGGTTTCCAGCCCCCGATGGAATCTCTAATTCTCTAATATCCCCTATGTCCAGGCTTCCAAAGCAGTCTGGCAGAATTAAATGTTCAAATCCTGATTACTATGTTATATTAGATGATGGATGTCATCATCTCTGGTAAATTTTGATAAAAGGACTAGCATGGACAGTATGGATTTTATTGTACGTTTTGTCAGCTTGTTTTTAAAACCTAAGGGTGCTGAGTGCTGCAAGGGACAACTGGTTTTGAAAACAACTGAACCATCAGCATTCAAAATCTCTTCAAGAAATGAGTACTACAATTAAATAGCAAAAAAACCCCACCCTTATCAAAACTGTTTAGGCCTCTAGTTAGCTGATGTTTGAGTTCAGAAGTAAATGCTTCAAACAGCATTTTGGGACAAAAAGTATTTTAACAGAATTAATGATAAACAATTATCACTAACTTTTTACTTCTGTGTGTTATAGGGTTTTCTTTGCTTTTTTCTTTTTTGCATTTTCATAACTTCATTTCTCAGTTTATCATTAAGAGAAGAGAGACAGCAATCTCTGCATTTCCGTAACACCATAAACTGCAACACAAAATGAATACTCTTTTCTCCTTATCTTGTGGTGTATAAAGCATCTTTTTACTTAAAACTTCTAGTCCCATAATCAATATTTTCAAATGCACAGCCTAGCAGGTTATAAAAAGAATTCCATTAAGAATAGATTATGCTTCAACATAATGCTAAAACAATCCCAATTATTTCCGGTAAGTTTTATTTGTGCTCTGTGATATCTACTGGCCTTTGCTCTAACACATCAGTAATTAGGAACCAGGGCATTGATGGTCCCATGAAGGTCAATCGATGGCTCCATTGTCCCCTCTGCATTTCAGAAGACTGGAACAATAGTAGCAGAGCTGATAAAACTTGGTTTCTCACATCCTTATGCCCTTGAAGCACCATAACACCATCCCCATCTCTGCCCCAGCTATCACCACAGCCCCCATCTTCCCTTCTCTTTTGAAACAACACAATCTTCTGAGATTATTTCCAGGTCCTTCTGCACATCCTTCCTTCCAGAGGAAGAGTCAGCTTGTATTATGCCCAATCCCAGCTAAGCATGTGCTGACTCACTGGCCAATACACTCATCCTGAGTGACAATCAGGCCTGGCCAAAGAGAACAGAAAAATCCACATATTTTCAAAAAGCCTGTGAGTATTCAAACTCAGAGCCCTGCTCCATGGACAAACTTGGTTTGGAAATGTTCCTCAGCAAAACTTCAGGCTATGGATCAGCCCCTGAGAGATATGATAAGCAAGTGTGCATCTGTCCTTCAAATCACCAGGTTTCATCTTGCCCATAGAGTTCTGCTGGCGTTTTTGTTTGTTTTGTAAAAACAGTTTCATTTTTATACATATTTTGAATCAGGCAAAGGATACTATGCTTGGATCTTTCCACCCCAATTATGATATTTCCAACCCCAGTAACCTAGATTACAATAACAGAAAGAAAGACTGGTGATTAAAACACTAATCTTTACAATTACAGCACGAAGGTAAGACCAAGCAGAGCATGCAAGCTAAAGTGTCAGCCCTGCCTTGAAAGGTTTCTCTCTGCCTTTAGCACATGTGAGGTCTCCAACTAGTTGATCCACATAGTCTGTCTGTCATATCTTAATGGAAACTTGTTCTAACTTATACACATACCCAAATATTTACAGACAGATATATATCTATAAATATACAGTAATATTTCTATTTAGAGAGAGACACAAAGACACAGAAATCCCTACACTGCTTCTCACAAGGGATCGTTGCTTTCTTTATACATGAAACTTATCAGGCTTTTCTTTTCATTGCTCATATAACCAAATGACATATATACATTAAACTCAAAGAGCAAGAAATTCTATTAAAACAGTCACCTCACATTCAAGTATTTATGTAGATACTACAGAAAACTCATAGATATTTTATAACTCTTTGGGGCCTGCATAAAATTAAATCAAAGAGAGAAGAAAATGTGGTGATGCAAACATTCACCTTTAATCAATCAGAATTAATCAAAATACAAGGCCGTGTTCTTCTAGCAGTCCAAGCAGCACCAGGATAAATAGAAAGAAATAGTAAATAACCCAGCAGAAATATAAATGCTCCAAATACAGGCACCCTCTAATGAAAATATTTTTTTCCAAGACTGTAAACTGACTGTAAAAGATGCTTTTGTAGAATTCTTTCAGATATTTTGCAGAGCAGCTGTGAGACACCATCTTCAAGAACTACTCTTAACTTCCAGTTTTGCTAGTTTGCAACTGTGGGCTGCTGCACTTCTGAAGTGGGAAGGCTGCCCCTTTGCAGCTTCAGTGTCACTGCCACCACGTCACTCCCAGCTGCTTCTCCAGGGCTACTCTACAACTCAGGCTTTTACAACCCTGTCACCTACCTAGCACACCTATTTTGTAAGCATGCACATGGCAATCAAGGGTTCAGCCACTGCTCAGCTAATTTGCAACCTGCTTAATTACAACCCCATCTGAGATAATTTTTTCGAAAGGGGTGCAGAGCATCTCCATAGCTACTAATAAGGCTGTCACAATCTCTAATCACAGTGGTGTAAGCAACACCAAGTAGTTACACATAGCCAAGTGCTATAACCAATATAGCCAACTGCTATGAAAATACAGGTATTCTAAAAAGTATATTTACAAAACGTTCTGAAGCCACTAAAGTTAATTATCTAGTCAGACCTCTGATCTACCACACATCCTTACATGAGATTGAGATATCTAAGGACCAATATCAGTCATTTGTACTTTTTGAAACATTTGGTGTCTCTGCAGTGTTCACATGAAAGTTATGAGCACAAGACAGGAGCTTCGCTCATTTCTCTGATGGAGAATCGAATTACCCACCACCCCATAGAAGACTGGCTTCATTTTTCATTCAACAGTTTTACCTTCCCAGGCCTCAGTTCTTTTTCTGGTTTGTTTTGGGTTTTCTTCACTAGATAAATGTTACTTAATAACACATTTTTAAAGTAAGCATTTCCATAAATCTAATCAGTTAATTTCTCAACCTTTTTCTTTTTTTTTGTCAATCAGATAGATTACATCCAAGTCTCTTTCTGTCAGGCACTTCCTCCATCTCTGGAATAACTTGACAGCCCCCTTCACTCTGCAGCTCTTCCAACATCCCTTCAAGGATGCTGACATCAAAACATCACCTGCTGCCCTTGCAATGTGATATACAGAGGCAAAACTTTATCCACTCTACAGTTCTGGGGCATGTTACAGATACAACAGAGAGATTATGGCCTGGTTGCCTGTAAAGCACAGCATGTCTTTTCATAAACATCTTAGCTTAAAAGTGCGCTGGTTTGAGCTGACGTAGAGTTAACTTTCTTCGCAGAGGACAGAGTTGATAACATAGAGATGTGTTTGTTATTGCTGAGCAGAGCTTACACAGAGTCAAGGCCTTTACTGCTTTCCATACTGCCACACTGGCAAGGAAGTTGGGGATGCATGGGAGGCTGGGAGGAGACACAGCTGGGACAGGTGACCCAAACTGAACAAAGGGATATTCCATACCATATGACATCATGCTCAGTGTATAGGGTGGGAGGAAGAAGGAAGAAGGGGAGACATCTGGAGTGATGGTGTTTGTCTTCCCAAGGAACCATTACACGTGATGG
>NW_008689111.1:11817-17294 GCF_000695815.1 Acanthisitta chloris | reverse complement strand
CATGAGTTTTTGTAGCTTTTACCCTTCTGATTCTCTCCATCCCATGGGTGGGGGAGTGAGCGAGTGGCTGCATGGTTCTTGGCTGATGGCTGGGGTTAAACCACAACAAAAAGCAAGGCTCAAACTATGAAAACCTCGATCTTCAGCTCTGCCCACTTATGCTGAGCAGTGATTCATCTCTTAAACCTTCTGGCTTGCCTCCTCTTTTGCTCTCTCACCTTTCAGAGCACACCAGCGTGTTAACTTCACGTTTTGGGAGAGATGAAAGGTCTCCACTGGAAGTGACTTGGATTGTCCTGCATCCACTCCCGTTGGGTATGTCCCCAGGAAGTGTGACAGCCACCTCAAATTTTGCAAAGGTGGTAAGAGTGTGCTTTGTGACTTCAAAATACTGGCTCTGTACTCTGCAGCACGGAAATTTCAGAATGTGAGAGAAACCCTGTAAATCAAGTCTCTGTTATTTTAATAGACTTCCCTTGCTAGCTGCAGTCTCTGCAGATTTATAAACCAATTTGGCAGCATGCTACACACCAGTAATTACCCAGGCAGGAAACGCTCAATAATACTGAAATAATTCAATTTCATTAGAGATACATAGTTTCCTGTGAAGCCAGCGATGTTTCTTTTTACCCTATTCTAAACATATCAAATAGAAAAACATGAAAACCTCACCCCCAACAAAAGAACTGCATGAAACTCTGCACAGTATTGCCCATTGCTGGCAAATGCCACCAGGGAGTCAAGGAACCTCCAAAGACCCTTTGAGAGCAGCTATCAGACTTCTCCAGACATTCAATCTTGGAATAAAGGGCAATTCTGCAAAACAGATATGTTGCCCATAGGGACCAAAGAGATACAAGGGCAAATTCAGCCCTGTAATATAGCAGCAGCAAAGCTTTTGCCCTCACAACACCATAGGGTTTTATTTTTATTTTTTAAACAAAGCATTTGGTAAATCCAAGCTTCATAAAAAATGATCATTCAGCCACTCAATTATCACAACCACTTAAGGGAATTCTGTAGTTTATGCTGCATTTTTAATCATTCAGTATAAGAAAGGCCCAAATTTGTCAAAGAAGTGATAGTTTGACAAAATCTCCTAAGAAACAAGATTTCTCAAGCACTGAATCTTTACCAATGCTTTCCATTTGCAAGAAGAGTGCAGAAGTGAAAATCCATAATAAGGAGTTTTACCAGGTCCAAACCATGGAGGCTGTGGAAGATGTTACACTGTCTGTAGCAGGAAAATCATAGTGTATCTATATTTAGCATATGCATGTGTGCCTATTTGCTCTAGATGCATATATAATCAGCCCTAGCACAAATTAGAAAACATATGAAGGATAAACATCAATTGCTTGTCCTCCTACCCTTCCTATCCCTCTGCCAGGTCCTGAGAAAAACAGAAGGCACAGTAGCAATGGTTGGAAACAGACCCTGAAATTGGAATAAGAGAGGAAAATAGCCATTCTCTTTTTGTAGCAGAACATATAAGAACCACATTATCGTTTCGCTGTCAACAAATACCCCATATTATGAAATTAGGAAATTCTGATGGTTTTAACAGTATCTAAAAGATGCAGCAAAAAGAAGGATTATTAAAATTTAGAGATGTGACACTTACATTTGACAACGGAAGTTACAGTGTTATACAAATAACTGGTTTAATATTACTCAAGCATCTCACATATTCTAACTATTTCTTGTCGACTAGGAGAGTTTCACAGAATCTCTAAGTGCAATCTTTTGCTAGCTTCACCATCTGGGAGTTCACAGACAGCACTTAATCCTACTGGCTTTTTTCCAACAGACTTATGGTAAGTCTGTGGCACGTCTTTGTCTTAACAATCAAATCAGGGGGTTAGTTTGTTTTCGGTTTGTCTTAACAATCAAATCAGGGGGTTATTTTGTTTTTGGCTGTGGCTTAAAATAGCCCACTATCAAAATAATATTAGAGAGATCAAATGTCCAGAGAGAAATAGCACCTTTTATGAGACTAGCTGACAGAGCTGAAACTTTGCCCAGTGCTTTCACCCAGGTTTGCAGAAACTGAACAAATGCAGAAAACTTCTATCTACATGCAGATAAATCATAAAGAAACAAATTGCTGGTAGAACACAGGGCATGTTTCAGACGGGAAGATCACTAGTTGGTGAGATGATACGAGAACAGGCAGACTAGGAATGAAGGGGCAGAGTATGATAACAAGCCAGGCCATAAAGCCATTATATGTATCCAAGGATATCCCTACCACCATATGTGTCTCTCTATCATTATCCATTATGCATCTCCAGCAGTGTTACAGCAAGTTTGATTTCACAGGTTCATCTTTTTAAAGCTTTTTCTTTGGTTTAAAATAACTCAGAAAGATCATGGCCAGAAAGATGATGGGAAGATATGAAAAATTTTTCCTTTTGAAAACAGTGTTCCAACCCTTCACCAACTGTCTGGAGGAAAGTGTCTGGGTGCAGTCACCCACACAATGGCACTACTGCTCTGGATGGAGTCTACTGTATTTGAAGCATATACAGGTTTCAAAATTCCTACAGTTCTGTCCTCCAAAGCATTTATTATAAACATGTGCTGTACCTGCCCATGGTAGTGGGATTGGGACTAGACCATCTTTGAGGTCTCCTCCAACACAAATCATTCTATGATTCTGTGATTCTATTCTGACACAGCTCGGTTTCAGATTTTTTTAATTTATTTTTTTTTAGTACACTGGCAGTTTGTTCCTTGTGAAGACTTTGGTAAGGCTGATGGCTATTCTGAGGGCTCAAGAAGAGAGGACAGAAAAGGAATGTGAGTTGAACATATGGCATCATACTGAGCAATAAGTTAGGGGAAAGAAGAGAGGCAAGGAGGGACATTTGGAGTGATGATGTTTGTCTTCCCAAAAAACTGTTACACATGATGGGGCCCTGCTTTCCAGGGGAAGGCTGAACACTTGCCTGCTCATGTGAAGTGGTGAATGAATTCCTTGTTTTCCTTTGCTTATGCGTGCAGTTTTCACTTTGCCTATCAAAATGTCTTTATTTTAACCCATAAGTTTTCTCACTTTCTGATTCTCTACCCAATCCCACCATGGGGAAGTGAGTGAGTGAGTATCTGCTGGTGCTTAATTGCTGGCCAGGGTTAAACCACAAGACTCTGGATTGTCATTCCAAACAACAACAATAAACAACTTTGAAATAATTTTCTCAGCAGCTCAAATAATTGTGCCTCACTAACTGCACTGCTTTGTGCTGCACAAGCTAGTTCAGGTATTCCAGGCTGAAGTGTAAGAGATATCAGGTTGATTCAGGAATGAACCAAACCACGTCAGAGCAATCCCCTTAATGCCCAGTAGAGACCTCTGTCATGCAGCAAACATGAAAGGTTCTTTATTTGAAAGAAGAAAAGAGTAAGGGGAGATTCTGGGTTTTCATGATACCCATCTCTTACTTTAAATACCTTTAGATCCAAGCTCTCAGTGCTTCCTGAAACAGAAGACCCTGACCTATGTAAAAGACTACTTTGGTATGTCCTCATGCAATGAATTCTGCTCATATACTCTAAGTTACACAGAGAAGTGTTATCTTTATTCCTGTTAACAGCCTTTCATTTCCTGTCATAGGAGCATCTAGTTCTGTTAAACTTTTCCCCCAATGCAAAAATATTTAGACTGCCTTCAGTGTGCACTCTCCTGGTTTTGTAGGCTACAGTTTTGATCTCCCTTTTCCAACTCTTTTGCTTCCTATATTTTTTTTCTTCCATATTCATTACTCCTCTTAAGCTCTGCCTGTAATTAAGAGTGAACACTGTCTAAAGAATTTTTTAAATATAGACTTTACAGAGACAATCCACTTCCTAGTATCACATCCCATTTCAATTGTATGCTATCACTTGCCCTGCCTTTTTTATTCAGTGGAGCAACCGTTTTGGCATCCTCTTCAAGAGGATCCAAGAAGGGTAACTGCAACTTCAAAAAGTGTACCTGTGTAACACTACTTCGAATTATTCTTGCCAAACATCACTACATTTCTCCAAGCTTAAATCCATCTAGTTACTCATCTATTGTTTCCAAGTTCTTCAGGGAGTATGACACAATTTCAGAAGGGAAAGAAGAACAGAAATTCACCCTTCGATTACTTTATAGTGGGAAGAGCTTTGAGTGTTTTTTGTAGCTGTTGTGTTAAAAGCAGTCAGTTATTGATTTGATAGCCTAAAGAGGTTTTCTGGCCTTAGAGAAAGCTGTGAGGCAGCACAGCAATTACACCACATACCAAACACTCAGAATGGCAAACAAGTGCAAGAGAGGCAGTGTGCCTTACACTGTAATTAAACAAACTGATCCTTTCTATTTGTAAACAAGGCAGTCCCACACAACCTCTCAAAATACCACCTTGACTAAGCCTATAAATGTATAGGATTAATAGTGCAACATTTTATTGCTACAGCATCATCTCCCCCAAGCATCTGAACTACTGTGACAGGACCAACACCTGAGGCCAACTCGACACAGGAGACAAACAAATAATACTCCTCCTCAGTGAATTTGCTCCCACCCTGCAATCCCTCGGGAACTGAACCAAGTACCTGTGTTACAGTGTGGCCAGGCACTCTTGCAGCAGTGTCCATGCACTCCTCCCCTTCCCTGGGACTCTAAGGGCAGCTGCCACTGGGACCTCCAGGCTAATCTGCTCAGGTTGCATTTTGCCTTTCACACAAGAGGACACTGCCTTTTGTCCCCATAGTGGTGTGCTGTCTGTGCTCATACACAGGGGCAGGCTGTGACACACTCCATTCTTGTCTCTCCAGCACCCAACAGCATTTCTAACAGTTCACAGCAGTGCTCCCACAGAAGTCTGTGCTCTCATTCCCTTAGCACAAAAAGGAAAAACAAGTGCCTCAATGGGAGGAAGAAGTCATTCACTTCAGGTAGAAGCCGCAGCTTTTATTAGAGACAGTTCTGTCCCTGGTCCATGCTAAACCTCCCACACCACCAGTCCAGCAGCAGCCATCACATATCAGCAAATAACACAATCCCAACATAAACTTCTGGGCCTTATGTGCTGGTTTGGGCTGAAGTAGAGTTAACTTTCTTGACAGAGGCTAGTATGGGGCTATGTTTAGCATTTGTGCTGAACACAGAGTTGATAACATAGAGATGTTTTTGTTATTGCTGAGCAGAGCTTACACAGAGCCAAGGCCTTTGCTGTTTTCCATACTGCCACACTGGCAAGGAAGTTGGGAGTGCATAGGAGATTGAGAGGAGACACAGCTGGGACAGGTGACCCAAACTGACCAAAGGGATATTCCACATCATATGACATCATGCTCAGTATATAGGGTGGGAGGAAGCAGGAGGAAGGGGGGACATCTGGAGTGATGGTGTTTGTCTTCCCAAGGAACCATTACACATGATGGTCCCTGCTCTCCTGGAGTTGGCTGAACACCTCCTGTCTGTGGGAAGCAGTGAATTAATTCCTTGTTTT
>NW_008689111.1:0-11753 GCF_000695815.1 Acanthisitta chloris | reverse complement strand
CCCTTCCAATGCTCCCCCCCATCCCATGGTGGGGAGTGGGTGAGCAGCTGTGTGGTTCTTGGCTGCTGGCTGGGGTTAAATCATGCCTTGAAGAGAGACTTGCAGTGCATATAAGTTGTTCCATGCCTGTATTTATACACATACTTAGATTATTGAAAGGATTATGCTCATTTTGTGTTTCCAATTACATGCTCTTGGTTTCAGATTTCTAAATTATGCTGTGCAACAAAAACTAGAAACTCACTGCTGGCTGCAAGAGTTTCTTCTCTTGATTCTAGCACTTTTTCACAAACAGATGAGCCAAGTACCAAAATAATTCCCTGTCCCCTCTACGAAAGCACTTCACAGAACTAGCTTGTGATTTAGGAATCGCTTGTCTAAAACCAAGCAAGAATGGAATTACAGCTAATCACATTAGTCTATAACTATTTTCCCTCTAAAAGCAGGATTAAAGGCAGAGAAGGGGAACTTCCCACATCCCCACACACCAGCTGCATTCTTCCTGACTCGGCTTGCTGAATGGCTAATAGAATTACCATCCACAGACCTAGGATTTTCAGGGATTACTCTGGAGAGGTTGCCGAAGGAACTAACCAGACTATAATTCCCAGAGAATGACAGAGACACCTTAAAATGACATTGAGAAGTATGCTGGAGGGAGCCCCAGCCTGCAGAAGTTGCCATCTAGATTTTATAAGGGTTCTGAAAATACTGATCTTAATTCAAGTTAATTGAGAAGAATAAAGAAATCAACTGAAAGCAGAGGATCGGAGATGTGAATAATGAGAGAGGCAACAAGGTAAGAGAGAGAGAACCACCCTCTAAGTCTGATGCTGATGTACCTTTCTTTAAAGAGATCAGTGTACATTTTAATGCCTTATCAATTCCTGCATTATGGTTGAGAGCATAAGTAAGTTCCCACCTTCAAATGACATATGAAAATAGCTGAAAGACAGTTACTTTTTGTTTGAAGGGTGAGAGGAAGAAGGGGAGAAAATTTTATATTTACATTCAGCAAAATATGCCACTCCTATCAAACAAACCATACATGAAACTTTAATCTATGTCATGACATAAGCAGCAATAATCACTGAGGTTAGCTTTATGATCAATATTTTCCTTTTCTAAATGCCTAACCAAATACCAAAGTCTAAAGGCATCCTCCACCCCCAAGGCACCACACATACAATGCAGGTTTCACTGTATGGCTTTTTAAATTTCTAAAGGATAAACACTGCAAGTTTGAATTTAGATCAAATTCTTGGAAAGAAATGGGGGGGGGAAAAAGGAAAATTTTCAATTTCCTTTTTCAATCAAGACACAAATAAGTTCAGCAAAGAAAACAAAAAACTAGTTCAGATCTATTTTTGACTCCAAAATTTAGCAATCATTCATGAAACAAAGATCCTTAATACATATTCAGAAGAAAAAGCACTTTTTTTCAAAATGCTGTTTTAAAACACACTTATAACCAGCAATTTAAGGAACCTAGTTTTACTGCACAAGCTTCTGCAAAGCATCACATACTGCTGAACAAATGAAAATAAAACCAAGACCCTCACTCAGCCTGCCAAGGCACTTGCACAGACATGGAACCATTGGAATTAATTGTGTGGGGGACACAATGGGATACAGAAAGAGGCACTAAGCTCCCCCCAGGGCTGCTGAAATCAACGAAGGTGCAACTCTTTGCAGTCCTGGTCCTCAGAGCTGTTCAGATGCTTCGTGAGTCTGCTCAGCAAGGCAGGGACATGAATTTTACACAGCAGCTCTTGCCTTTGAAACCAATCATCCAATGCAACCCTGAACCCACTGGAGAGAACTCTGCTCTGAGTAACAACTCTTGGGCCTGAAGTGATTTAAGGAGTGCTCTTCCTAACCAGAAAGTAAAGGAAGGTTTGCTTCCTAATATTTAGTTTCACAGTTTCTTGCTCTCTTCTCCTAATAGGCAGTACAGATTATGAATCTAAAAGAAATAAAGTCTACAGCCAATCATAAAATAACAGCTTCCTTCAAGGGAAAAGGGGAATTATAATTAATAACAATATTTTTTTAAAATATCAGTGGCACTTTGGGCAATTTCTTTTTCCAGCACTAACCCTCCTTTCATTCAAACTGTTTCAAAATCTAACAAAACCCACTTGAAATCAAAGCAGCAATGCCTATGGTATTTTCTTAGCCTTCAAAGAGCTGTGTCTTTAAACATCACATCTGAACAAAAGGAAGCCCAGGTAGCTCCCCACGGGAAGGGTCCTGGTTTACCCCAGGGAACAGGTACTAAGTTTTTCATGGCTGGGTAACGGGCAGAAACTGCTGTTTTGGGAAGAACCGAAGGATGAGAGCTCATAGCATGACTGTTCACAAGGTGACCTACCACATCTGGAAAACACAGGTATCTCTGATGAACAGCAAGGTAACATTTTTTTCTCTTTGCAAGACTTCTGCACTGTCCAAGTTGTAAGAGCTGGAGATCTGTCCTCAGTCCCACCTCCAACGCAAGACTCCACCAAGGACCAGATTGTTAGTTCCGGCTGACAGGTATTTTATGGCATTACAAACATGCACTACGCATCATCTGTTTCTGAGGAGGTCTCTAACAAATACCTAAGATATGAAAATCATACTTGGCCTGAATGAATCAATGCTGGCTGGAAAAAAACACCCAAAAAAAAGGAGAAAAAAAGAGAGATCTGCTACAGAACTTGGCCTGAGCTGGATCTCTTTTTCCTCTCTGCAGGGAGTTTGGAAAGCAGAAATTATCATATCAGGACATAAAGGACAGAATAACAAATGAGGGAAATCCAGAAGGACTCATGGACAGGGTAGCAAAATGAGGAAAGAACTCACCTCTTGTCTGCACCTTTATGCAGTGGGATAGATACACAGACAGGAAAGCACAAAAGGCACTTAGCTATGGGACCAGCATATTTAATAAAAGAAGAAATTAACTGCAAAGTCTTTGGAAACAGAGCTATGCTTATGAAAGGACAATCTCACAGACCTCTAATGCCAGTCCAAGGACACTCGGCTGCAGGATTTCTGAAGCAGATGCAATCAAAGCTCAATCTGTTTCTTCCCTTATTGTAGCAAAATACCACCATGGAAAGCACAAAGACAATGAATGGCTCATGGTTTCCTACTCTTTTCCCCTACCCTCTCTCCCTATAAAATAATCAAGGCTGACTGCCTCAAGTCATGGTTTCAGTGTCATTATTGTTGTCTGCAAAAGAGCCTGAACAGCATAAAAACCAGTCAAGACTGACTATACTCTACAGTAGCACTTCAAAAAGAAGAAAGAGGGAGGGTAAACTAAGAGACTGGAAATGGTTATTCACCCTTCAGCCACAGTCATCACCAGGGCCCAGGACCTGCTTTCACAAGAAGGAAAGGAGCAGAGCCTACAGGGTCTGACATTGCAGAGTTAAAAACAACCTTGCATTATGACAAGAGAAAGCGACAGACAGCAGATCTCCCCACACCAGAGGAGAGAGAGGCTGACATGATGCTGCTCTAGTGTCTCTTGGGGGACCCGACCCATTTGACTCCTGCTCATCTTGAAGATGAAGACCTTTGAAGAAGGTGCATTTAGGCGACCATCTAGAACACACAAGGTATTCCGTTCTGTCAAACCAGAGGCTCTCTGAGGACACAGCACTGCCCATATCCCTATACCTCAAGAAGCTCTGGACTCCCTCAGCACCTTCTCTTCCCCTTAAGCCTCACTGTGTTGAATACAGTTCCCAAACAATGGGCAAAGCTCTAGATTTGCAACCCTGCTTCATGCTAGAAAGTTGCCTGCCTGCCACAGCACACTAATAACCTCTTCTTAAGTTTCTTTTTTAAATCAGCATGAGTGCTGAGTTATATACAGGGTCCATATTTTGGCATTCCTCAACTGTGTGTTGCCCACATCCCCTCCTGCTCTATCCATTTGATAATGCTGACTGCCTCAGCTTGGTGTTATTTTTCTCCTTCCCCCTATCAGACTCCAGCAATTAAACCATGCTGTGATCAAGAACCAGAGACATCCCTTCAGCTGGCTTTACCCTAGCATGGCTTCCCCCTGAAGAAATATTGGGTGTGGTATTTATTTGGAGAATGTTAAACTCTGTAGACAAACACTTGCCTTATGTACAGTATTGGAAGGAGGAATCACACCTGTCTCCAGCCATTTTATGAGTTTCATCTGTTGAACAGCTCATGCAGCAACAAGCACTTAGCACCCTGCCATTTATAACAAGTACAGCTGGCAAGCATGCTCCTGGTTGGGGGAAACAGCAGTGAAGCCAGCCAAATGGCTGCAATGGACCTGGTGGCCACCTCCTAACTGTTTGAACCTCTGTAATTACCATGCAATAAAGCTTCCACCCCATGTCTGTTGGATTTGGGGAGTGGAGGGGCTCAACACAAGCTGGGCTTTCTCTCAGTAGCTTTCTGCTAACTGTTCTGCACCTGGACCACTTCAAACTGTGACCTACTCTACCTGACCTATGAGCCCATCCCAAACATATACCCTACAAGGTAAATATGACTGACCAAATGGGAATCAAGTCTTACAAATCACCTTTCTCTTTCTGTTTAACAAGGAGGAAGAAAAGATCGTTAGCCAGACAACAAAAAGCACAGTTAATGCTAAGCTGCTGCTGCCCAGTAGGACCTCTTGCATTTTAGACCAGCAAATTCAATCAGAAAAGAAATCCAAAAGGAAGTGGATAAAGATCCAAGTTAGACATGATCCAGGAGCCTCTATCTCCCTCGCAAATGCTGCTCCAGCACAGATGTAACACCTACTCCAGGCCCATGCTACAGCAAAGTTGCTATGTCTGCTCTGCCCAAATCATCTCCCTGCACTCATTAACAGCACTCCCCCACTCC
Source organism: Acanthisitta chloris (assembly GCF_000695815.1). Taxonomy (NCBI): domain Eukaryota; kingdom Metazoa; phylum Chordata; class Aves; order Passeriformes; family Acanthisittidae; genus Acanthisitta; species Acanthisitta chloris. The sequence continues at coordinate 6,878 of NW_008689111.1, read as the reverse complement.
AAGTATCGGGATTCAGCTCATATAGCTGACTTAACCCATCCTTAAACCCAAAAACCATATTTCTTTCTCACGTGGTACATAGATCCCATCACAGGAATGATCTGTGCTTTGCAGCACTGCAGCTTTTCAAGGTCGAACTGAGCATGTTTCATGTGATCACATTCACAGGCTCAAAGCAGTTCACCCTAAGGGGCATAGCCCTGTCAGATTACTTTATGCCACGATGATAACTGTGCCAAGACATTCCCACTTACACCTTTCCCAAGCAATGCAGCTGAAATCAAGACAAATGAACAAAGCTGGAGGGTTTGCAGGTAACATCTGCCAACCACCACCAGTGTCAAGGCCAAAGGGGCCAAGAGAAGGAAAACATGATCACCTCTGGTTTCAGGAGCTGGGACCACACTCCAGCAAGTCTTTCAGAAACACATGAGACAGCACTAGCCTTAAGCTTCTGAGGGACTACCAGTATGAGACACCTTAGAGGGATGAATTTCATACTTGTCTCATTAGGAATCATATTTATGCAACTTAGACAACATTAAAAATACCCAAGCACATGATTTACCACATGATCACCTCTGGTTTCAGGAGCTGGGACCACACTCCAGCAAGTCTTTCAGAAACACATGAGACAGCACTAGCCTTAAGCTTCTGAGGGACTACCAGTATGAGACACCTTAGAGGGATGAATTTCATACTTGTCTCATTAGGAATCATATTTATGCAACTTAGACAACATTAAAAATACCCAAGCACATGATTTACCTTTTTTTTTTTTTTTTTTTTTTTTTTTTTTTTTACTTTTCTCCTTCTACCCCTGTTAGGTCTAAGAAATCAGAGACCACATAGGAACAGACAAGCACACAACGGCAGGAAAAATAACCACCATTGAAACACAGCACCTTAAACTCAGGATTTGTTCATATCAAACCTCTTGCCAAAAGTTATGCTCACTGCTGTGGTTTCTTTGACTGAAGGAACCAGTACATTTACACATGTACATTTTTCTCTAAGACTATTCTGATATTATTATTTACAATGCACCTGGCAGATTAGAGGCATTACATAAATATTAGATGCTATAGCATGAGCTCTTACACAAGCAAAGGGATTTCTGAAGCTCTTAAACCTATCATGAGGTTTCTGTAGGCTATTTTTTATATGAGCCCAGGCTTAAACAAGAGTCTGGCAATATATATTAAAGATAACATTACATTACGCATAGAAGAATAATTCATACACAGGAAGACTGTTTAGTCATCTTTAGGTACATGTATGGGACTTAAGTCTTTAGCTCATTCATCAGGTCCTACTCAGTCTTACATTTTGAACTACAAAAAGAATAAAGGAACATAATTTTATCCAAAGGGAACTGCAAGCAATTTTTAGAAAGTTTAAAAAAGAAAGCAATTAATTATTTCTGTGTACTTAACCTGATAAGACAGTCAAACAGAGCAAGATAAAAAAAGGTATTCTTTTTCCCAGGTGTATCATCCTCCTGAAATTTGTACTGAACAGAATACATACAAGAAATGTGTTTACTGACAGGTATAAGTAATGCTCCCAGCTGTGAGTTAGAACTAGCTCCCAGAATTGAGATTGTAACTTTCAGTTCACAGGAGCAGGGTCATGGTGTTTTCTCCTGTTAATAAGAGGCAATAGGGATTAAAATAGTGATCAGTAGTTGCAAGCCCTACATTATCCTCCAACATCAAAATATTGTTCAACTCAGGACAAGCCATTTCTGTGCTTTGGCTTACCTCATCTCACAGACGTGTTAAGCTTCCACTTGCTTCAAACTGTTATTACAATGCTTAACATTTGTGTAAATAGTCTGGTCTAGACAGAACATGAAACCTGCTTCAGGTGGAAAAATACTTCTCTGTTATCTTAACTCACCAAAATACTTTGGTATCACTGAGAATCACTGAGAAAGGTTGGAAATTATTGTAATAAAAACCTCCAGTCAACTCTCACAAACATTAATTTCCCACAAGGTCAGTAACACAGCATGAGAAAACATAATGTGACATCATCAATGTTACAAAAGAACCCCAGTACTTAAGAGTAGGAAAAAAAAAATCCAGAAACTTCCCTCCCTCCTTTTCCTTTTGAACTGTAACAACTTGCCACTGTAATAATGCTGAAAAGGACACAGTCATCATAATTCACTTACAACTCTGCATTCATTTGGGGTCACTAGCCACCACACCAGAGAAAATGTAATTTCTACTGCAGGCCTGCAAAGCAGCGAAATCACAGTATCTCCAAAATGTAACATTAGAGAAAAAGAGCCCAGACTTTGTCTCATCAAACAAAAGGCGCCGCTGGGATAATAAATTGACTTTAGACGCCAAGAAACACACACACTAGAAAAGTCAAGTTTCTGGAAACCTATTATAACTTGGAAGTGCAAAGATATCTAAAGTGGCATTTAGAATTTTTAAAAAAATGAATTAAGAAAGGTAGGCAAAAGTGTCCTTTGTGTAAGGTCACAGACAACACACAATGGAGTATTTTCCCCTGTGCCTTAACTGTATTTAACAGTACCTTTTGATGTTCTCCAAAGAGATGGCAAAAAAGCAAGAGCAAAGAGAAGAATGCAAAGAGAAGAGAAAAAGAAACATGCAACATGGGAGCAGCGAGCTATGGTCCCTTCCCCAGGATTCATACAGTTTAAAAAAGCTATTATAGTACTGAATTCTGGACTATCAGGATTCAAAATAGATGGAAAATGACTAATCTTGCTTTTCTACCACAAAATGCTACTCAGTTGCAGTTACTCTGCAACTCCATCAGCACAAGCAGTAGGTTAGTTCTTTGTCATTTGCAAATGTAGCATCTATTTTATCATGCCAAATGTAGTTCAGGTCATTCACCAGGAGAGGAAGGCTCTGCTCCATCCCGTTCATCCTCTGCCTTCAAGAGGGAACAAGATAAAGGAGAAGAGGAAAAGGTGAAAAATAAAATTCTTGAGTAGTGTTTGGATGCAGTGAATACCATCTGAGTCATTCTATGTTACATATTCTATGCTACTGCCTCTACTTTGCCAGTTACTTCCAGAGTTTAACACCAAGGCTGAGGACAGCTTAGCAGCAGCTCAGCATGGAAGAGATCGTAACACACCGAAAACAGCACAGAAAGGGACCAAAGAAGAAATTTCCCTCCCAGTAACAGGGAAATCCAAGCAGAAGCTTGGAAACCAGCTCGTGGCTCAGACAGGAAAAGGTCTAGAAGAGTCCTGTGGCCTCGTAAGCACAGCTGCTTGCTGAGGGGAGGGAGGGCAAAAAGTAAATAAAGTGTCAGGCAGGATCCCCCTCACCCCCTTTACTCAAATAAATCACTTAACTTTTCAGAGAGCAGCAAATCTCCTTACCCCTCTGGATTAAAGGCAGACTTCAAAGAATGTTTGTATTAAGACTACCCTCTCCCTGGGTCACTCCTAATGCACATTGGCTAACCACATGCAGAAAACTATGTTAAGGATGTCCTTGATTAAAAAGGATAAATTATTTCTAAATAAAATGAACTTTTAAAGACAATTAAAAAGCTTACTGAATGTGGGATACAATTTTCATTTTGCTGCTATGGAATTTGATGACCATTAGAAGAGTGTCTGTGGTGTAAGAATATCTCTTTGAAACATCTACTGGCCTTTTGCCATCCTGTAGCATGAGGTGAAATGAAGGGCTCAGGTCTTCCATGCGAGGAAGAGGGAGCAGGACAGTTGTTTCAGAAGACAATTTTCAGGTTGTTTACTGACTAAGGAAAGATGATTCCCTATGAGATTCCCACTGGAATTTCAAGAAGAAATGATGTTTTGAAGATTTTGTTTGCCTGTCTACATGCTTTGCATAATGATCACACTATTAAAAAAGAGAAAGTCAATTACAAAAAATAAAGGCTAATTTACATTTCACTATATAATATCACAGAGCTAAGTAGGCAATTTTAAAAATAAGTTAAAGTATATGACACAGATGAGCAACATTGCAAAAATACCCATTACAAAGAAAGTTCAGCACAAGAGAAGCAAGAAAAGGGGGAGGAGGAGAAGTGATTGTTCCAGGGGAACAAGTCAAATAAATAGTCATATACTATACAGATGCTATGCAGAAGAAATAGTCAACAGAGTGAGCTTCTGTCTCAATGCATAGATTAGTAAGAAATACTGATCCTCAGGAACTAAAGAAACAAGAGGAATTCTTTGAAGAAAACCACATGCTTGCATCAGTCCTGCATGAGAACCAGGTCTAATCCCAAAACTCCTTCCCCAGCTTGGATGAAACACCAACATGACATCATCAAGGAGCTCCACTACCATCTGTAAACTGACATGTTTTACAACTAAATAACACGAACTCTGCAAATGCCTTCCTGAACCTAAGCCTCCAGGTGATCTATTCTCAGAGCCAAAATTTCTTCTTAAAGACTGTGAGACAGATGCTTATGCTGAGTGTGGAACATAAATCCACCAACTCAAACCCTGCTGTGCAATGATTCATAACATCAGGGCAGACACAGTACAGGTGGTACACACTCTTCTTAAACCTTCTGGGCCAAATCCTCAACTTCTAAGTCTACAACAAACCTGTCCTCAACTTCAAGAAGTAAAAATCCCTTGAGTCCAAAGGAATCCCCACCAACAAAACACTGGAATCACTTTTGCTGATTTGCTAAAATGTGAAAACACAGAAAAGGCTAAATAGCTCAGGGAAGCAGGTATGGCACATCTTTTCTGATGTCTTCATACCAAAGCAAACTAGTAAAACCCGAGTTAAATGGCTAAGCTTTGTGTTATGTCACAAGCTGTCAACATCCTCCTAACATTCTTGCAAGTGATCACTTGTATTGTAACAAAAGGCAAACACTGTTCTGACAGTTTCCTTAACACAGAAACTGACCAAATGCTAAATAATAGCATGACAGGACTTTATCTCCAGTTCCCCCAAGCCAACAAACTTCAGAATACCCATAAAAGCAATTTCACCTTCCTGGTATTTTTCCATTTCTTTTATCTATGTAACTCAAATGTGTTTCAAAAGAAAAACATAATTACAATGTATACCGCACAGGAAGTCTTGCAATTATTTTCAGAAAGCCTGATAATAGCTCAAGAGCAGTAAAAAAATGGTCATATTTGTAAAAAAACTGAATTTATCTGTATATCCTTCTTTTTCTTTATTCATTAATGCTTTGCTACTGGAAGACAATGCAATTTTGGTGCACTACTTTCCTCTCAGCTTCTGCATAATGAGCATTTTGGTATCTTCTGGCTACAACGAAACCCCATTTTGGAACAGGATATGTGTGTTTCTCAGAAGAGCCTGGTAACTAGTTCTCTCTAAGTACCAATACCTTTCACTTAGCTCTGTTCCACCAGCACTAGAACCAGTAACTGCACTGGAAGAGGATGATACAAAAGGCCAAAAAAAAACCCAAAAAAATGCCAGAAATAAAGCAAAAGTCCAACCTCTTTTCGCGTCAATAATAGGAACTAAGAAAGCTAGTGACGTTTGTATGCTTCCCAATTAACCAAACTGCTCAAAGCTCAAGAGGGAAGAGTAACTAGTATATGAAAACAATCCAGCATGTTGTTCTGCTTTCATGATCACCAGAGCCATTTACTTTATCTCCAAACACTCCCTCGCATCTGGTTTCATCAATAGGGTCAACCTGCACTTTCACTTTCCAGAACCCCAGTTTTTCTGTCCCAACAGTCTCAGGCAAAGCAGATGTGCATACCTGGGAGCCAGAGAACCTTCCTTCTACTTTGTCACCAACTTGCAATTACAGTTACTTGCTGAAAGCCACAGCACCTCACCTAAACTAAAAAAAATACCAGCACATACTTGTTTTGGTTAAAAATTGCTTTTTAAAGGACTATTATAGTAGGAGAACAATTAAAGCTTACTTTTAAACATTTAAATTTACAGTCCCTGGGGAATTTGTACAGTAGCCTATTCAATTCTTCAATAATCCAAGGAGATCAATCCAATTTAAAATTATTTAAATCTCTCATCCCATTTCAGCATCCCCAGTGATGTAACAACCTTTTATGTAAAGCTAGTGATTGCTCATTAACAAGATGAAGCCTTCGCTGCAGTTTCTGCAGTAGTTTTTTTGGGGAATTCATGTATGCCTGAAGAGAAAGACTCTCTAGCGAAAAAGTCTGTAGTGTGGAAGAGCTAGTTTGGTTCAACCTCTGTAATTTCTAAGGTGGAAGCAACACCAATGGCCAGACATGCCCAAGACTCAGAGAGAGCAACTGAGAGAAATCAAGCACTGAATCCTGCACCCAGTATCATCAAGGAAAACAAGGTATCTACCAATACAGGAATCAAGTGCAAGGACATGCCTTGTCTCTGCAGCTACTCCCACGGCCACCTGCCAGCATCCAAACCAACACTGCTTTTTGCCTGGCTGGTGCTTAGGGCACTGCATGCAATCATTGAATCTGTCTGGCCACAACCAAGTCCCATCTAAAGTAAATACCATGACATGAGTGAGTCAGGGCAACAAACCACTGGAAGAGCCCAGTTTTGGGGCTGGCCAATGGATTTTTCTTTCAGCTTGGAGCTCGTGCTCCTCAAGTGCTCCCCAAACTGGAAAGCACGAGGGGATTATGCGACCGACCACCACCAGCAAGCACAACAGCTGCCAGGTCCACGGGAAGGTGCCCCGAACCCCACACAATTCACCACCCCCGGGCAGCGGGAGGCATTTACACACAAACCGAGCCGGATTGCCTATCGACAGCCCTTTCCATCCCAGAGTCAGCGACTGAGACAGCTGTTCACCCACGGGAGCCCCATCCTCGGCTCCTGCGCCCCCGGAGCCTTCCCGACGGCCAGCGGAGCCCGGAGCTCGCCCCT
>NW_008689110.1:0-837 GCF_000695815.1 Acanthisitta chloris | reverse complement strand
AATGTTTAAAGATAGATCAAAAGACTAGAAGCACTTCTTGGCGACCCAATACTAAGGTGTGTGTTTTCTCCAATAAAAATGATCAAATTCTCAGTATTTCAGGAGGTTGTTATACACCATTTCCAGATCTACAGAGCAGAATCACTAGCTTCAATAATCAAATGAATTACTGAAGAAAAGGATTGCTCTTCTACAGTTTCTTTTATTTTCAGTATGTTACCAACTTCTTACTGTCTTTATTTTATGGATGAAAACCTAGGGAAAGTGAAATATCATCCCAGAATTACCCAGAAAATGAGACAGCTGAATGCAGTACATGCTTCCACTTCCTTTCCTTCCTTTAAGAAGTGATAATCTTTCCCTTCCACAACTACTAATTCCGTTTTTGGGGGTGCAAATGCCCTCCACTCATTCAATTAATATTGTTACACATTAAATTCCTTTTCCAGTCTCTAATTTCAAGTTTTTCATGTCTGCCTCAGCACAGAGTAAGGGTTAGTTCATCTGGAAGCTTACAGGCTTTTTCCAGTTACATGAGTCAGTCTAATAAAATACACTTGTCTTAACAAACTTCTCATCATGACCTTACTCACAGGGCCTTAGTTCAACACTGCTACAAACCTGCCAGAAAGCCTACTTAACAACAGAATGCACAGATATCATCACTGAAGATGGGTCTAGACAAAACATTAATATCCTCAATGATTCTTGGCAGAGGAACTCCAACACTGTGACTTAACCCAGATTTGCTGAAGGTCATGGAAGATTTCAGTCACATAGTCAAGAATTCAGCCCAGCCTACAGTCTGCGGTCTTAACCTTGGGGATACCTGTTGTT
>NW_008689109.1:0-545 GCF_000695815.1 Acanthisitta chloris | reverse complement strand
CACAGTCAATTCTTTGTGCTTTAATTCTCCATTATTGATAACAAGTTTACTCTGTCACAAAAAAGGAAAGAAAGAGGGAGAAAGAAAAAGTAATGCCTCCATCTACATTGAATAAAACCTGGAGTAAAATGCTAGTTATCACAAATCACTTCACAGATTTCCAGAGCTTAAGTTGTTTGTAGTAGTCTATGCAAGAGCTCAGATAATATACTGAAAAATGTCCACATCAGAAATATTTGGGGGTTTTTTTGTTTGTTTGCTTTGGTTTTTTTAAAAAATGTTATGTACAATTTAATTTCATAAAGATGCATGGAAATTTTTGAATACTTAGGGGTTTTAGTAGAACTATGTAAAACAAAAACAAAAAGGAGCAGTGTCTTTGAGCAGCTATGTGCCAATCTGTTTTTAGCTGCCTATAAATAGATACAGTGACATCACTTCAGTGCAACTCAGACTGTAATTGGTAACTTAAAAAATAATTCAATTAATTTTTCTGTCTCAAAAGAGAAGACACCCTAAGCTGTGAGCATCCTTGTCCTACTCCA
>NW_008689108.1:0-10500 GCF_000695815.1 Acanthisitta chloris | reverse complement strand
CCAACCCGGTTGGTTCTATGATTCTATTAAAGCAATGTGACCAACATCAAGATGCAAAGGGTTTCTTAAACAACTTGTCTCCAGAGAATTTGGAAATTTATTCCGTCAAAACCAATAAAGGAAACCAATAGTGCTGGAGAGACAAATGCTAAAATAGCATTCAATGGCCAAATGGATAAAGTTTTTTTGGAAGAATACTGCTTTTTATACTTAACAGCCAGCATTATTGCCTCTGCCCTACCAGTAGGGATCAATCGATGAAAGAGGGAAGATAAATGTGTTCTGGGGAAGCTTAATTTCTTGATATCAGCTTTCACTGCCAGGTATGCACCTACCAGAGGCTTGCTGTTTTTCCTTAGTGATGAAGTTGAGCTATTGTCTATAAAGACTGAAGCGTCAGAAGACGTGTGCCAGAACAAACTGCTGTGGCACATGCTGCCAGATTCTAAGTGCATGTTCACGTGTGAAAAGTTTATGCTGGTTGCAAAATTGCAGTTCCTAAACAAGGGATGATTGAAGCAATGGGTATTGGATGATGATTTTAAGAAATCTTGCAGTTTTGGGGGGAATGGAAAATGCTCTTTCTCATCAGTTTCATGATTAAATTTGTTGCTTGAATGTATTATGGGTAAGAGGAATGCTTGGGGCACTGTATGGGAAGTACTTGAGAAAGGAAGTAACAGAAATGGGGCACACCTGAGTAGCATAGGTTGCAGTTGTCAGCCTGGGAGTGTAGCTTCACGCTCCTACCTAGCAAGTCAGGAGCTTGCTCAGTCTGAATGATGAGGACAGAAGGATCCAGGTGTGCTAAACAAGCACATGATGAACCAGTGAAATAGGTGTGGAAACAGGCTGTGTAGCCCTAACGTGGTTGCAGATGGGTGTTTCTAGCAGGAAAAGGAGTGGTTTTACTACTCTCTGTAGTACCTGCAATTTCTCACCTGGTCTGCTCCCCTATGCTTGCAGAAACTGGATTCAGCCTACAAACACAAGGAGCCTTGAAAATGAGGAGAAGCATCATGCATGAATGCTGTCTCCTGAAAAAAATGAGAAAGTGAGAAATGGGGTGAAAAAAATGAAGGTCAGCAAAAGAACAGGTGTATTTTCATTTATTTTTTGTACATATATGATGGATACTGGGAGACTCCTAAGGACCTAAATAGTTTCACACAAGATTTACCCTCTCTCTTTGTGCTTCGTGTCAGCATGAAACCTGCAGTTTACTCTGTCTTAGACATTGTTCATGTCTGTGTCTTTCAGGCTCACAGAAAATTTGTTAGGAAGAGGTTTCAGAGGACTTTGAAACATCTCACACAAGGTTATTTGAAAAAAATTATGCTGTAGCTAGTGAAGGATAAAGAAATGACACAAATTAAAAATTAACTGGGAAACAGAAGGTAGAACAGAGGAGTAAATGATCACGTCTCATCACAAACAGCTAACAGTGGATGACCTCCTTGAACATTTGTCATTTGACAGGGAGTTGACTGAAAAGCAAGGTGAGAAAATTTGCAAATCACAGTTACAACTGGAGGAAAAACCAAGGAGATGAGTTTGCTGCCATGTGGCCCATTCATTTAGCTCATTTGAAGTCCTTCTGCCAGTCAACATCAAGAAGTCCAAATTGAATCTATTTGGTTTGTGTGGCAAGGGTTTGGTAGCAGGGGGCTGCAGTGGTGGGGTCTGTGAGAAGCTGCCAGAAGGTTCCCCTATGTCTGAGAGAGCCAATGCCAGTAGGCTCAAGACAGTCCCACTGCTGGCCAAGGCCAAGCTCAGCAGCAACAGTGGTAGTTCCTCTGGGATAATAGGGTTAAGAAGGGGGAGGAAAAAACCTGCAGCATTGCAGATGGAAAGAGCAGTGAGAATCATGAGAGAAACAGCTCTGCAGACACCAAGGTCAGTGAAGAAGGGGGAGGAGGTGCTTCAGGCACCAGAGCTGAGATTCCTCTGCAGCCCATGGTGCAGCCCATGGTGAGGCAGGCTGTCCTTCTGCAGCCCATGGAGGTCCACAGAGGAGCAGAGATCCATCTGCAGCCTGTGAAGGACCCCACACCAGAGCAGGGGGTGCCTGAAGGGGGCTGTGACCCCATGGGAAGCCCATGCTGGAGCAGACTCCTGGCAGGATCTGTGGGAAACCAATGGAGAGAGGAGCCCACACTAGATCAGGTTTGATGACAGCACTTGTGACTCCACTGGGGACCCATGCTGGAGCAGCTTGTTCCTGAGGGACTGTATCCCATGGAAGGTATCCATGCTCAAGCAGTTAATGAAGGACTGTAGTCCATGGGAAGGATGCATGTTGGAGAAATACATGGAAGACTGTCTTCCATGGGAAGACCTCACACTGAAGCAGAGGAAGAGTATGAGGAATCCTCCCCCTGAGGAGAAAGGAGTGTCAGAGACAATGTGTGATGGACAGATCACAGCCCCCATTCCCCATTCAGCAGTGCCACTGAGGTAAGGGAGGTAGAGAATTCAAGAGTAAAGGTAAGCCTGGGAAGAAGGGAGGGGTGGGGGGGAGGTTTTCTAAGATTTGGTGTTTGTTTCTCATTACTCTACTCTGATTTGATTGATAGTAAGTTAAATCAATTTTCCCAGATTGAGTCTGTTTTACCCATGACAGTAATTGGTGAGTTATCTGTCCCTACCCTTACCTAGACCCACAAGCCTTTTGTTGTATTTTCTCTTCCCTGTCCAGCTGACGGGACGGAATGGAGTGTCTTCGGTAGACACTTGGTGTCCAGTCAGGGTCAACCCACCACACTGCCATTTCACTGAAGCACAAAATTTAATCACTGTCTATATCTTATAGTGTCATAGGTTTTCAATTTTAGTGTCAGAAGGAAATCTATAGTTCACAGAAAACCTCAATCTGATGTAGAGATGTATGTAAAGCCAAAAACAGAAGAACACACAAAAAACCCGATGATGTATGCAAAGGTAGAAACTGCACTATGAGTACATTCCTAAAGCAAGAAAGGTTATTGCCAAGCAAGTGAGAACTTGGGAAAGGCATGGAAGATCTTGTATTAAAGATATTAAAATTCTTGGGACCTTGTCCTTAGAAAGGAAAGGAATAGTAGAGATTATGAAATTTTGTGGAGTAGTGGTCCATTTAAAGGAGCACAGAAGATACTATTTTCCTGCTCCTTATGACAGAGCTCAGTCAAAATTCAGTAAAATTAAAGAGTGGCAGCACTGGAGAATTAAATGGAAAATCCTTGTTTCCCTTGTTGTGCCTAATTAGGCTTAGAGTTCAAGCTGTAGGACACTGCAGAAGCTAAAACGTACCAAGATTTTCAAAAGGACTGAGCATGCTGTGAGCATATACAGCTGTTCCTGAGATGCAAACTAAGACTACATCTAAACCAGTTTATATTACATGAATTTTTATGTGATGGTGTAGGCTCTCAGGCATTGTGAGCTTCTGGTACCCAGCAGTTTGCTTTGCGTGAGCAAGTTGTCCTAGCTGTCGTGGCTCCTGAAAGGGATAGCTGCCTGTTGGGAAAAGCCCCTGACCCAGCACCAAATGACCTGGGGCATTTGCTTCAGGAGAACTGAGGTTGGGATAGGCCAGATTCCATCACACAGTCATTCAGACTCAGATAATCACATTCCTGTGCTTGGGAACCATTCTGGCCATGTTTGAACCTTGAAGGGTGTCATAGGTGTGGGCTTAAACTGCTCATCTCTTGGAGACTCTAAGTGCTGCTGAGCAGGCTGTGTCAGCCTGTGTCTAGCTCGGGTAGGATATAGAAGACTCTATCTGATGGCTTTTGAATTTCCCTTTGAGATATCTGATTAGGACTACAGTAAGAGAGAGATAAATTGACAGATAACACACCTGACTGTGACATTTTTCTTGCATGATCTGATTTTTTTTTCTTTATGCAGAAGGCTTCCTTTCCCAGCTTATCCAGAAGAAAGTGGCCCAAATAATAAATGCACTGTTAAATTCACACTTAGCTGCAACTATTCTGTCCTCCACTTTCCCCAAGCAGTGGTACCCCTCTTTGAAAATCTCATCTGATGCATGAACTGTCAAAACATAAATGGGCAACTGTGACTTCTCTGCTGTCTGCTCTGGAATGATAGCATAATCTATTTGCTGTATTCATGCCTTTAATTTCCATTTTTATTGCTATAATCTAACCCACCTTTTTTTTTCTTTCTTGGTGCACAAATTATGAAGATGGCCTTGCCTATTCATCAGTAGACTCTAAAGTGCATGCAGTGTGTGATGCACAATTCTGTCTTGTTGTTTGGTCTAGTTAACACTGCATTCATAACTACACATAAAAAATGGGAGTGCTGTCTGATGACAGCTTTGTGTAAATCATGGCATCCCCTGGCCCAAGTGGAAGCATGGAATCTTAGCAGATCTGAAGCTTTAAAAAATTAAAAGTGATAAAAATTGCTTTTAAAACATTTCTAAACCTGTGAAGAACAAACTGTTCTGTCCATTGCACATGTTTGAATGGGCCCATGAACATTTTCCTGGAATTGAAGGCATTACCATCTACATTGAAATGTCATCATGGGAGTGCTACATAACCATAAGATTCATTCATAAGGAGATGCTCAACTTCGGGTTCCACTTCAGCACCAATTTAGGAAAAGTGATTTAATACTCATCAAACACCGTAAGAACATAAAGCAGCCTGATTTTGCTTAAATTGCTGTGGCCTATAACAAAATGTATTGGGTAGTTAATAAATAAGTCAACTAGATAGAGAACTTGAGATTCAGACTATTTTCTGGCAATGGGCATAAATCAGTTTCAGGCTTGGCTCAGCCATGCACATCTGGATGGAAAGGAAAGATCACATTTATGTATGGGAGATTCAACTCTAATTTTCACCTGTATAAACCAATGTGAACTGTGAAGAGAATGACAAGATTAAATTGATGTACTACCAAAGTGATAAATCCAATATCTGGAAAGATGTTTTCCATCCCTGCTTGCTTCTGAACCGTAGAAATTGGTTTTCAGCTCTTCACCCGAGAATAGCAGAGGAGGATTTATCAGGTGGGGCTATTTCTTTCTTTAGAAATAATTTTTGTTGCTCTAAAAGTACCTAATCACTGTTGTATTGATTTCTGTATCAAAAAAGGAATATTAGTTAAAGAGCAGGAGTTTCCTTGGCTTTCGTCCCTGATTGTTACTGAAATACATATATATGTTTTTACTACAGTTTCCATGGGGTAACTTGTTTGGCTTGCCCGTGGGACAGAGCTGTGTGGCACTATCTGTTTTAGATTGCAGTGACACAGGCAGCAGAGTGTCTGCATCATGAGGAAGCCTGTCAGGTGCTTCTGCAGTGGTCTTGGTGCCAGGGAGGGACCATGGGCTCAGTGTGCTGCTCCTGGCTGTGTGCAGGAGAGGAGAGGGAGCAGCTCAGATGAGGAACTTCAACATGTTGGCCATTGCCCCGTGCAGCTGGTTCCACCTCGGGCTGCCCATGGGCATCTTTAGGAGGATTTATGTCATGTCACTTTTTTTGAGCAGGGCATAAAAGCACAAGGCCCACAGCTCCAAAAGAAATATTTTATCTGGAGACATTGTAGCCTACTTTAATCTGATAAATGCTGACACAGTACCATAAAGAGAAGAAGGAGAAATCAATGTAACCCTAAATTAATTTCAATTGTTAGGTTTTTTTCCTCTGCCTTCTTCAAGACCAGGGTAGCTTTGTGAATCACTGATCAAGAGCTGGGAAAGTTTCTTTCCAGGCTTACAAAATTAAACTTTATGCAGCTTTTGACCTGTATTAGTGGTGGACAGAGTAGCCTGTAGCCTGATCCCAATTATTTCTTAGCTGTCATCCCTAGCTGGCTCCATCCCTCCACTACTGGCACATGCTGCTGCTTGTGGGATGGCAGCTGCATGAAAGCTGACTGGGAAAAAAATCATTTAAGGGTTATTAGATGGCAATAGATAGCTGTTGTAAACAAAAACATTCAAAAGGCCAACAGAAGTCTTTGGCATGTTTCAAGAATATTGCAAAGACCATTGTAGAGATATAGTTATCTTCAACATGGCCTTCTTTTAATTGAGTCTTAGCCCCCCACTGGTTAAATGACTGACTTTTTATATACTTGATTAAATTTACCTTTTTTTTTTTCCAGATAACTCTTTATGATTACTGCTCCTGTTACAAATCCTGAAGTACTATTTACATTGCCAATAAAACCTTTAACAATTGCTAAAACAGTTAACCAGCTCACTAGAACAGCACACATCTAGCCTTAGGAAGTTAACTAACAAACATGTTATTAACCACTGATGAGGAGCTGTTTGGAAAAGATCATTGCTTAATTAATCTTTGTACTGAGCGAATAAGAGTGTTAAATGGGGCTCTCTGTTGAATTGGGTTGTTAATACAGATTGCAACTCCCCTCGGGGGGAAATCTGAGGCCAATATGACATTAAAGTTAGCCATCCAACAAAGAAGATATTTGAGGCATTAAAAATAACAAAGCCAAACATCTCCTTTAATAAAGTCATAAGATTCAGTGGCTGTGTATGTATGAGTGAGTGTACGTGCGTGTATGAATTACCGTGCTCTTTCCTCTTCTGGTAAGAAAGCTTTATCAAAAATCTTATTTAGATTCAGTGTTTTTCATCACTGTTCTGTTGCAGCATAAATTAAACTTGTCACACTTATCTGTAGTAAGCAGATTCTGCTGATCGGGAGAGTAGAATCTGAAGCAAACTCTAATGTCATCTGCTTATCCTAAAAAGGCAAACAAGATCAAAAATCTCTTCATATTAATGAGCTGGATAAACCTTCTGCTTGATACAATTTGATGCCACAGTAAAAGGCAGTGTGACCAGATTGCCCTTGTGCTTCATAGCATTTTTAGCAGTGAGAGCTCAGGTCTTAGCCATGAAGCAAGGTGCCCATACTTAATATTAAACATTTGTTTTGGAAAGCATTATAATTCCATGCACGAGAAGTTACCTACTGCCTTCAGCTTCCTTTTAACACACACGTTACATCTTCTGGGAGAAGAGAAAGATTCCACAAAAAAAGAAAGATTGGAATAATTTGCCCTTGAATGTCTGGTGCTAGTAATTCAGAAGGGATATTGGTCTGTCATGACAGTCACTTCTGCACCATGTCCCTCATGAGAACAACTTCCATCCTCACACCCTACTTGGTGGTGTTGACTCTGTGTATGCCTGCATTCCATGATCCAAATATTAAACTCTATGTCTGATTACATTCATTTTGTATGAAATGATCTCAAAAAAGGCTAGACAAAGCATTTATAACATGAAAATAGCAATATGCCAAAAATGCATTCATGCATACTCATATTTTTGATGTTTAGGTTTGTCTGAATTTTTGCTGGCTTCACATTTAATATCCTGCACAGCCCACTTCCCAAAGCCTGGGAGTGTCTACATGTGGTGAAATCCTTGTTTGCCTGGCTCCTCTGTAACTAGCCTTTGATATCTCACTGTTTTCTTATATGGCCTTTTGCTAGACAAACGTGAATATTGATAAGGGTCTTGCACTTAGGGGATGTGGTCATCGGACAGATCGTTGCTTAGTGGTCTGTTGACTGGTTTCTCTGTGTTGTCCATGCTGTCTCTAATGCATCACATTGAACCACCAAGGCAAAACCTTCTTGATTAGCATACCCTTGGAGACCTCTAAATACTGCCTCACTTCATTACTACTGCAAAATGATCAATATGCCTCACCAAAATTAACTGTACATTGGACATCTCCCTTGCCTGATTACAGTGCATTTTTTATTCCTCAAGGATAATGGAGGTTTGTTCCCAGTCAGGATGCTATCCTGGTTGTAGGTACAGCCACAGAGTCTCTCTGTGCTTGTGGTCTTTTTGGGAATGGGCCTTAGCTGCTAACCAAAAATAGTCTGTGCATGTGCACATGATTTCTGTTTGGTGAGTATGAGCTGAAATTCATAAATGAGAAGTGAGTGATTAGACTAACATACTCCTGTCCTTTTTTAAACATCAGGATGAGACCTGGAATACCTCACTATTGACTGTCTAGAGCATACATTCACAAACCAGAGATGATGTCTTCCCATTCCTCATTTCATGATGACCTTTTAATGTAGCAGCCGAAGCTAATCTTTCATGTGCAACAGCATATTGGGTAGATGTTTTTGTTATAGGTAATTAATATTGCTCTAGTCAGACATTTTCTCATTTATTATTTCCAGTTGCTTCATGGCTATTAAACTGCCACATTTCAAGTGTGGACAAGTGTCTATGATGATATACAGAGGTCTCTTAAGTGGAAAACTTTGTATTATTCAGATCCTCAAGGAATACTGCTGTGGTCAGGATGTCTTCAGTATATTTGACCAATATTTCATATGCACTGCTAAAGGTTAGCATAAATATGCATGTTTTCTCTGCTTATTAAGCAAAACTCTAAACATTAAGAGAACATGGGAGGAGTTTCCACTGGTCTCGCAAGTAACACAGTAAATTGCTCATGCTGGATGCACCTGCCTGCCTCAGCTCTGCTCCACTCATCCATGCTGCTGTTTTTGCATTTGCATGGAAATACAGCTCTCTAGTTAAGCCTTTGCATTGTAAATCCACCTTTAATATTATCAGCAGTGCTCCCTGCTGTGCATCAAGGTCCAGTAAGCCACTACTTTACGTGGGACCCATTCCACGTCCTGTGTTTTCTAGGCTCTTGCTTTCCATTGCACCTTCTTCCATGAGCAATGCCAGGTCTCTTACGCTGCAACAAAGGCCAGCTAAGCTGCTGCAATAAGTGCAGGGCCCTCCTAGACACAACACCACAAACTGGTTCATGAATTGTCCTCAGTAAAATGTTCTTATGAATGCAATTCTTGCAGAATCCTTTCAGTGCAGGAGGAGTTCGATCCCAAGAAAGTGTGAGCTTTGGTGTGGATATCTAAGTGACAAGGTAGGAGAGTGTAAAACCTCATCCCCTTCCAGCTCACCATCACGTCTGTGGTCCTGATGACAATCAGCTGTGGGTCAGAACAGGGACAGTTCTTACAAAGAGAGGGAATTATGAATGCAATTCTTGCAGAATCCTTTCAGTGCAGGAGGAGTTCGATCCCAAGAAAGTGTGAGCTTTGGTGTGGATATCTAAGTGACAAGGTAGGAGAGTGTAAAACCTCATCCCCTTCCAGCTCACCATCACGTCTGTGGTCCTGATGACAATCAGCTGTGGGTCAGAACAGGGACAGTTCTTACAAAGAGAGGGAAGGAAAGATGAATAAGCAGGGGGTAAGAGTATGAAAAATGTCTCAAAAAAAGCAATGTGAGAGTGAGAAAATGACAGAACAGATATTGTTAAATCTCTATTCATCAGGTAGTAAAAATCTCCACTTTCCACTTTATTTGCTTTCCAGGGCAGACCCAGTTCCCAATGAAGCCATGTTGGATTCAGACAATTGTCTTTCACAAGATTCTTTCCAAGCAAAAAGATGTGACTTTTTACTGATAAAAATCTGAACACCAAAAGTGGTCAGGAATCCAGCTAAGGATAATCGTCAACCCCAGTAGTCCTGTTTGACCAGGACAGGCCTCTCCATTCCCCTCTCTGCTGTCAGACCCTGATATTTCATTTTCTCACAGTCACTCAGGAGACCCTTTTGCTCCCAGCCGCAGTAGTGGTCCCCTGCCCCTTTCCCCTCTCCTGTTTAGACATGTTCCCCCCGCTGCTGTGACCTTCAGAGCTGACGTATGGAGTATCCCTGCAGGATTGTTCTCTCTGACAGTGAGCATGAGGCTGAGCAATAAAATGAGGAATTAACAGGCATTTACATTCTGAAGTTAATGATAAGGAGTGTGAGCCTTCTGAACATCCGTTTTGCCTGTTTTCAAGGAGGTCTTCAATTTACTCCTGGTTCTCATCCACGCAGTTATTGCCATTAATCATCACTCAGCGATGCCTTGCATCCCTGGAGCTGGGTTGTGGAATAACCTCCCTCTAAATCAGGGTACATCTCAGATTTGGAGGAACAATTGTAACAGCCATGATCTTAGGAAACAGTTGGAGACCACCTTTGAGGGTGATGAAACACAGGGAGAGTTGCTCTGTCCTCAGGCCTAGAGCTGCACTCAGGGCTGTACAAATAGGAAATTGTTCTGCAAGAAGCTATGGTATTTCCCCCAGGGCTGTCCTGTCTCCCCTGCCAGCCTGCTAAGTCCTAGGCTGGTGACTGTTGCCCAGGCAAGAACAAAGACCTGACCGTAAGGTGGTAGAAGAACCAGAAACTCCAGAAATTGTCAACGTGCAGTGGAAAATAATGAGAGGGAAAATACAGTAGACAAACCCCCCAGGACTGAGTGTGTATGTGCTTTGTATTGGTAGCTAGAAAGGTGTGGATAACAGGCCAGTGTTTTGGCTACTGCTGAGCAGTGCTGGTACAGCATCAGTGCTGTCTCTCAACATTCCAGCCCCCAGGTAAGCAGGGTCCTGGGAGGGGACACAACTAGGGCAGTGTCCCGGTTTGAGAGACAGGTGT
>NW_008689107.1:4121-7094 GCF_000695815.1 Acanthisitta chloris | reverse complement strand
CCTGCACGACGCAGCCTACATGGGGGACCTGCCCACCCTCAAGAGCTTGCTGGAGCAGGAGAGCTTCCAGAGGTGAGGGAGGCTGCACGCTCTGCACCCCCACACCTGCCTTCCCACACCCCCAGGGGCACGTGGGGGAGGCCAGGTGCAAGGTCCTGTTCAGCACGAAGGGTGCCCTGAGCCGTCCCCACAGCCTGTGCCTTTTCGGGACCCCCACCCTGCCCCGTTTGGCATGGCATGGTTTGGGTGGGGGAACCTTAGGGCTCATCTCGTTCCACCCCCGTGCCACGGGTAAGAGCACTTTCCACTAGACCAGTTTGCTCCAAGCCCTGTTCAGCCTGTCCAGGTATGGGGGGTTTTATGGGAGAGGTCTCAGGGTGGGAGGATGCTCCACTTGCCATCCCCACAGGTTGCACCTTATGGGGACCCCTATCTGACCATATTTGTTTGAGAGACTCGTCAGGATGGTCTGTTTGCTGTCCTCACAGCCTGTTCATTTTGGGCATGCCCGTGTCACCCCATTTTTCATAGAATCCCAGAACAATTTGGGCTGGTCCTGTCCCACCCTCCTTGCTATGGGCCTGGACACCTTCCAGTGGACCAGGTTGTTTCATGCCCTGTCCAACCTGGCCTTGGACGCTTCCAGGGATGGGGGGGTTTCATGGGAGAGGTGTCAGGGTGGGAGGATGCTCCACTCGCCATCCCCACAGGTTGCACCTTTTGGGGCTCCCATCTCACCCTCTTTGTTTGGGAGAGTTGTCAGGATGCTCCATGTGGCATCCCCACAGCCTGTTCATTTTGGGCACCCCCATGTCACCCCATTTTTCATAGAATCCCAGATCAATTTGGGCTGGAAGGAACCTTAAAGCTCATCCTGTTCCACCCCCCCTGCCATGGGCAGGGATGCTTTCCACTGGACCAGGTTGCTTCCAAGTCCCATCCAACCATCCCCCTCCTGGGATGGGAGTTTTTACAGGAAAGGTGTCAGGGTGGGAGGATGTTCCAGTCATCCCCCAAAATCATCCCTGCATGGTCTCCCAGGAGGCAGATCTCACTCCAGCTCACAAGTGTGTGGCAGCCACGCATGAACTCTTTTCAGATCAGGGTAGGAATGTGATACCATGAAAATAGGACCCTATGGATAATGGGAAAAACATACAAAAGGGATAACAATCAGCTATAAACCTGAAACACCCCATGTTACAAAATCTGCCCAAGTGCTAACCCTGTGACTGTGGGGATAGTTAATTAATTTTCCTGCACCATGGAGAAATCTACTTAGAGTGCTAAATGTCTCCCAGCCTCAAAAAAACCTGTCATTTCAGCAAAAATGAGAGTGAGGCAGCCCGTCTTTCTGCCACCTGGGCAGCTGGGTCTGTTTGGACCCTTGGTCTGAGATTTTTTTTTCAGGAAAAAGCAGAGTTTGCCAGCAAGAGGAGGGCTGAATCCACAGCACGATCACACAGGTGATGGACTGAGCAGAGCTGGGATGTGTGAGTTTGGGGATAGATATGGTGCTCCCAAAACCTCAAGGACTAAGGGAGCAGTTATATTTTCAGACTTGACAACCTAGGGCTTGATGGGGGCGGGAGGGTTATATTACTCCTCTTCCAGAGACATCACTGTCAGTGAATTGGGAAAGGCTCTTTTCCCTGTACAGCTATCCAGCAAGGATACTAATGGCCTACTTAGGTTGTTCAGTGCAGAATGGTCACACCTCCCACACCTTACTGGCAGAACTGAGTTTCCCTGGATTTGTGAGTATGCCATCCCATGGTGCCAGGCTGAGCGTGGATGTTGTTTGGTGGTGTGATACAGTTGTATCCCTGCATTTCCATACATTTCTCCCCTCCTGTGTCTTGTTGCTGCTTCTCACTTGTTTTG
Organism: Acanthisitta chloris; assembly: GCF_000695815.1. NCBI lineage: Eukaryota > Metazoa > Chordata > Aves > Passeriformes > Acanthisittidae > Acanthisitta > Acanthisitta chloris. The sequence goes on along the minus strand of NW_008689107.1, from coordinate 5,210 downwards.
AGGATTTTCTGTGCACTTTGGAGCAGCTTGAATTAAATGGGTATGGTCCTCAGCTCAGTCACTGCCTATTTCTTAGAATTTTGGAATCACAGACTGGTTTGGGTTGGAAGAGACCATAAAGCTCATCTTGTTCCACCCCCTGCCATGGGCAGGGACACCTTCCACTAAACCAGGTTGCTCCAAACCCCATCCTACCTGGCCTTGAACACTCTGAGGGATGGGAAAGCCAGGATCTGTCTGGGCTATCTATTTGGGACATCTTGCCATAACAAGATAGTAGGGAAGTATTTTTTCTTTAGCTGGTGATTTTGACTGAGTTTTTAGGCAGGGCCTGTGCATTTGTGCAGCCCATGGCACAGCAGAGCTACAGTAAAGCTGCCTGTAGTCTCTAGCTGTTAGTGTGCAGCACCTAGTCAGGTTATCGACAGGAGCTTTTTAGGGCTGCTATAAACTGCTAAAACCCATAGTATCATGGATTATCTTGAGGTGGAAGGCACCCACGAGGATCATCAAGTCCAACCCCTGTCCCTGCACAGGACACCCCAACAATCCCACCATGTGCCTGAGAGCCTTGTCCAAACACTCCCTGAGCTCTGTCAGTCTTGGGGCTGTGCCTGCTGCCCTGAGGAGCTGTTCCAACACCCAGACTTCAAGGGTGTGTAGTTTGGGCAGAGGCAGGGGAGATGGGGTGGCACAGGGTGACAGGAGGGCTCCTCTAACCCAGCATTTTTCTCCCTGTTGCCAGGAGGATCAATGAGAAGTCGGTGTGGTGCTGTGGCTCTCTGCCCTGCACGCCGCTGCGCATCGCCGCCACCGCCGGCCACAGCTCCTGCCTCAACCTCCTCCTCTGCAAAGGAGCTGAGGTCGACCTGGTGGATGTGAAGGGGCAGACAGCACTCCATGTAGCCGTGGTCAATGGACACCTGGACTGTGCCAAGATCCTTCTGGAAGCTGGGGCTAATCCCAACGGGAGCTGGCACCATCGCAGCACTCCTGTGTACCATACAGCGCGTGTGGGCCGGGCAGATATCCTGCGGGAGCTGATCAGGTGAGAGCTCAGCTTGCAGCTGGAGGGGCTCCTGGTGGAGA
>NW_008689107.1:0-4095 GCF_000695815.1 Acanthisitta chloris | reverse complement strand
GGATCTTTTCCCCCGTGGGGCTCAGAGCATCCCTTCCCTCTTTGCATGCCCACTGCCTCCACATGCCTGGTGAAGCTGGCTAAGAGATGGAGAGAGCCTGGAGAGGTGCCCAAATGGAGGTCCTTGTATTCCCCATTGCGTGGCCCTGTCAACAGGTCTGTGTCCTGCTGTGTGACTTCCATGCCTATTCTCCTAATCAAAGCCCAAGACAGGACTCTCCAGTTCTGAGCCACCGTCCACTATTCAGTCAGATCCAAATCTTACACAGGATCTTCACCCCCACTTCCATCCTGACTGCAGCTCCATGCCCCTGGCTGAATTTAGGAGGGAGGTGGATCCCCCAAAGAACCTTACTGTATGGTGGGTGACCCACAAGGAAACAGGGAGTTTTTTGTCCCTTGGGAACCTCCCTCTGCAGCACCATCAGTGAGTGGGCTCAAGGTCTAGCAGTAGGCTGTGGAAACTACAGTTTCTCCTTCTGAGGCATGCCCTGATTATTCTTTCTTTTAAACTAGAAGATATTTTTGTCTAAGGGATGGTGCTGGACAACTCTATGGGCCATTGATGCCAAATAACGAAGGATCCTACGGAGAAAATACAGGTTATAGAGAGAAATAGTAAAAGAGAAGAGAATTTATTTGGATTCACACAGAATCCAAATCAAGGAATCCCTTCGATGGCCTCAAATGCTAGAGGCTAACAAGCAAAAGGATTTGAACAGAAAAATTTCAGAATCCTTGAGGATTTTCTTCCCTTTTTGCCTGTGGAAAGTGAATTTTCATACAAGTGCAGCTTTAAGGAAACTGGCAAGGAGAAAGAAGGGAAGACAATCCCCCTCCTTGCTCCTTGCTCAGCAAGCAAGGAGGATGTCTCCCATCTCCACGTGCTTGCGGATACAGGGTTCAACTGTATTTGCATTCCCAAAAATCTGCCCTGATGGATCCATGCAGGTAGGGTGAAATGTAGCAAATGGTACTTCAGCAGCATGGGGAGAGGTAATGCCTTGATTTATGTGTCTGCTTCTCAGGATACCTTGCCAGTAATATTAAAAGCAAGATTTTGGAAAACTTTCAGGATTAAAAATTAACTGGAGTTTATCCAATCTCTTTTTATTAGGCAGTGTTTCTCCCAAGGCTGCAGAGCTAATACCAGATTGTCAGATTGCCCAAAACTTCGAACCTCTTGGAGCAGGGATTTCACAGGTCTGTGCAGAGCTGCTTAGTTTAAAATGCAGCCTTGTGTTCCAGAGCTCATTCCGAGATTTTTAACATGTTGATCTAAAGGATTTGGCAATGAGGAAGACACTTTTCCTGAGATATGAGGAAATCTTTCAGCTCAAGAGAGCCTGAAGGGAAAACCCAACCCAGTCAGGCTTGCTGCAGGTGTCTAAACATCACCTGGTTCCTTCTGTTTTGAAAATCCTATGGGAGCACAGTCAGGATCCCTGAGCATTCCTACAACTGCTGACCCAGCTAACCAAGCAACAGGGGAGATTGTATCCATTAATAGTGAGTACACATGGAGCTATGGAATGCTGATCTACTTTGTGGGGCGCTGGTGGAGATATTTAGCATTCCCTTGCCAAGGTATGGATGACTTTCCTCACAGCTTGTGAAGGGATCAGGCTGTGATGGGATCAGTTGCAGCATAGCTGAGGGTTGACCCAGTGGAGCAAGGAAGAGAGGATCCTTTTGCCAAGCCCACCTGAAGGGAGGTATGGGCAGTTCTTGGCTGGTGGGACCCAGAGGTACCAAAGACAGTCAGGGTTCTCATTCCCCAGGTGTTCTCCAGTCTCATCCCTTGCCGTTTTCTCACCCTGGGCTTTTCCAACCCTCCACTCTTCTTTCTCCCCACCCACCAGGTACGGCGCAGATGTGGACGTGAATCACCACCTCACTTCCCAGAGCCCCAGTCGCTCCCTGCGGCCCCTCACCACGCTGATGGTCTGTCCACTATACATCAGCGCTGCCTACCACAACCTCCAGTGCTTCCGCCTGCTCCTCCAGGCGGGAGCCAACCCGGACTTCAACTGCCGCAGGCCCATCCACATCTGCGGCTCTCCGGTGTCTGTGATGGAGGCTGTCCTGCGGCATGGCTGCGAAGTGGCATTCGTCCACCTCTTGATTGACTTTGGAGCCAATCTGACCCTGGTGGATGTGGAGGCCTTAGAAGCTGAATCCAGGGCAAGAGTTAAAATCAACCCTGAGGCTATGGAGGTGTTCAAAGAAGCAAGGAGTAAGTAGGTTTGGAAGCTGCCCCTTCCAAACTGTCCATGCGGCAGCTGTCACTGCTCCAAAGCTTTGCCCAAAGGGTTTGGCCTCCTCGCGAGGAGGTTTTGTGCACACTTAGCTTTCCTGTGCTGCCTCCATGTTGCTGTTATCCTTCTCTGTTCTTCTGTCTCTCAATAATTTGTCCCTGTGTTTCTCCTTGTAGGCTGCACCCGGAGCCTCTTGTCTCTCTGCCGCATTGCTGTACGGAGAATACTTGGGAAGTCTCGCCTGGATGGGATCCATATCCTTCCAATCCCAAGCTGCCTTAGACAATTTTTACTCCATGAAGACAGCTAAAGGGCAACTGGCTGCTTTCTAGGTAGTTTGAGGTGGTCAGTGAGTGCTCTGACAAAACCAGGCGCCAGTCCTAACCCTTTCTCCATGGGGGATATACTGCTCATGGAGGGCACATAATTCCCTGCCCCTGTGGCTTTCCCCTCCTAATTTAGGGTGCAGTGATTTTGTGTTTCTGTTATCTCCCTGAGGATTTACAACTGGTTGGGCAACAAGGCCCATCAGCACGTGTGGATGTTACCTGAGTAAATACAACCTATCCTGGAGCTGTTGGCAGATGTCTAACCTCTGTTACTGATCTGTGTTACACACACCTTGGGTCTTAGTGGAGTTTCTGTGTGAGGAAACTGTCCCTGCTTAAGCCTTTCCTCTTCCTATGGGATACAAGGGAGTCTCTCCTCACCTCAGGAAGGGTTTTACAAGAGCACTGTTCTCTCTCTGCCATCAGTACCTGCCTTTCTCTTCCGTGTAAAGTTTGTGCTTGCTGCTGTAAAATTGGATGTGTTTTCTTCTGTCCACTTCTGCTGTGAAATACATAAAGTTTCCTCTCCACTGCTGTGAGTTACTTGGAAAATTTTATCCGTGTCTTTCCATGCTGCAGGGTAGCTTCTGAGTTGGCTGTCTTCATGTAGAGGCCCCAGGTGGGATAGTAGCAGAGTGGGTCATCCTCTCCTGAGTTGTTCTTACAGACACCAGGCTTGCTCTGGCAGCTTGACTCTCCTCCCAGCACTGGAAGGGACGAGGTAGGGGCTGTTCTCTCTTCCCAACTGCCCGGCACTAGGTCAGAACTTGTGACCACTGTCGCGATGGAGAGACGTGTCACAGCTTGATGCAAGCAAGATGTCCGTTTATTGTTGTTTTTCACAGATACTTAGAGATTTCTTGGCTTAGCGTGTTCCCTGCCAATTGGCTTATTCTATATGATAGGTGTGCACCAATTGGTTAACCTAAGGCACAACAATTTATTATGTCTTCTTCACCAGCAACATCCCAGCAGCTTCCTAACTCATGACTGGTGAGCCAGCACGCAGTCACTTTCTGTTCAAGGTTCCCATCTCCATGCCTACTCCTCCCAAGGCCTTCGGGCAACAAGTCCTAATACATCCCCTGACTAGCCCAGACATGCTGGAGCCTTACTGAAAGCAGCCAGGCCACTCCCCACATCTCCCCCTTCCTGTTGCACAGCGAGGATTCATTTTACAGAATCCTCCATCAACCTTTGTGGACATTGCAAGAAACAGGGGAAAAAGTTTGACAAGAGAAGAAGAACAATCAAAGCATAAACAACTGTCTTAACCAAACTTTTTTAAACATCTTAACAGTCCTCAGGAGATTCGCAGATTTGCTGCCCAGAGGGATGGTCCTGAGGATGATCAGAGTCCTCACCGGATGGTTGTGGTAGGAATTCACGGAAAGGACACACGTTCTTTGCTGGAATCCACCTAGGCCCTTTCTCTGTGGAAACACAAGCATAACCTCTGCCCCAAGTGAGAAGGGGGTAAGGTACCTGTTTCTGGATCCCAAACCAACA
>NW_008689106.1:0-11820 GCF_000695815.1 Acanthisitta chloris | reverse complement strand
CGCGGCGGCAGCGGCAGAGCAGGTGCTGTCCTGGGGTCGTTGGGCTGTTCACAGCACAGCTCCTCCACAGCTCGCTGACAGGTGTAGCCAGGTGGCCCTGGGGCTCTTGTCCCAGGTAACAAGCAATAGGACATTTGGAGATGGCCTCAGATTTCAACAGGGAAAGTTTGGATTAGGATTAGGATTAAGAAAAAATTCTTCACTGGAAGAGTTGTTGAGCCCGGGGACAGGCTGCCCAGGGCAGTGGTGCAGTCACCATTCCTGAAAAGGCTTAAAACATGTGTAGATATTCACTTAAGGGCATGATAAGAGGACTAGAGCACCTTCCCTATGAGGACAGGCTGAAAAAGTTGGGGCTGTTGAAGCCTGGAGAAGAGAAGGTTGTGTGAAGATCTCCAGTACTTGAAGGAACTACAGGGAAGCTGGAGAGGGACTCTTTGTTAGGAATTGCAGTGATAGGACAAGGAGTAATAAGGATAAATTGAAAGACAGAAATTTAGATTAGATACTAGGAAGAAAATTTCCCTGTGAGGGTGGTGAGACACTGGCACAGGTTGCCCAGGGAGGCTCTGGCTGCCCCAACCCTGGCAGTGTTCAGAGCCAGGTTGAGCGCTCTGCTCTGGTGGGAGGTGTCCCTGGCCAGGGCAGGGGGTTGGGACTAGATCTTTAAGGTCCATTCCAACCCCTTAACATTCCATGGTGGATTTGGCAGTGCTGGGGTAATGCTTGGATTTGATCTTTAAAGGTCTTTTGCAATCTAAACAGTTCTATGATTTTCAAAGAGGAGCACAAGCTAAAGAAACCATTTTTATATTGGTGGATGAACCTTAAGACAACTTTGATATTTGTCAGAGTAGTCAGAAACTCTCCCCCCCACTTTTTAAATAACTTTTTGGGTTTGTTTTTCTTGCTGCATAGGTACCTCTTCAACATGTAATGTGATAGGGGAGGAAATGAAAGGTTAAAGACTTCACTCTGTTAATTGTGTTTATTGGACTGGATCACAGAGTGTCCTTTTAGTAGTTATTTGAACTCACCTTGAACTCACTTGTGATGTGCTCATGGAAGGAATGGTACTGTGGAAGAGACAAACCTGCCAGGCACCATATTGCGTTTACAGTGTTTTACTTTGAAGTCTTTTAGGAATTTATTCTTTCTATTTTTTAAATCTTAATGATGTAATGACTGCTAAAAGTTGCTTAACAGCAGGCCTTTCCACAGACCATGCCTTTTGTTTAGGAAGTCCATCATCTGTCTTACCAGTTTAACTATCCAGTAGTTAGCATGAGGAACTTTTTTTTAGCAGTGACAGTGAGGTAAAAATGCAAAGTACATGTATTTGTGGTAAACTCTTATAGAGTCACACTGCAAAGAAAATAGAAATGCCACCTGTAATGGTAAGGGGTAAGATATGATAAATTCTGTACAAAGAACAAGTGTTTTCCTGTTACAGATAGGAGTATAACAAACTAAAGTGGAAGGGAATTATTTAGTGAAGGTTATGTCATGTATTATGGTGAATCAGTGGGGATGACAGTTATTCTCTGTGCTACCCACAGGCCCTGGACAGGCTTATTGTCCATCTCCATAGTCATGGATCTTCTTTTAGACTGAGCAGACATGGCCCTCAACTTCCACAAAATGACACTATTTTCTCCTTTTAGCCATCACAGGGTCAGGCAGTAGTACTTGGGAATGGTAAGGATTTTGTGCATGCACTTTTGGGTCAATTAAATTGTTTGCATTATTTAAAACTGATTTCAAAGTTCAATATAAAGCTTTTAAATGTACCAATTTGAGCAAAAGAGCTATTAAATCTCACTGTGATTTGTTCTTGGTTCTTTTTTTTTTTTTTTGTCCTTTTCTCTTGTCAGTTCACAAAGCCTAATGAGAACAGTGCTGATTATCCTGACATGGCTAAGGAAGCAGGTAATTCATTAATAAAGCATTTTGTTTGATTGCTGATGCTTATTTTAAGTCTTACAGTTAATGTTTTTGTTATACATCTGAAGGAAGGATGACTCTTCTGTAAACAGATACGTATAAATGGCAAATCTAAAACTGATAAAGAAAAGAACACTTTCACAAAATCCAAAACTGACTTGTTCAACCTGCAGCCTCCAGTGCTGAAGTTAGAAGAATGGTTTAAAATTGCACTGGACACTTCATTAATTCAATAGTTACCAATATTATTCAAACATACTTCAATTGGGATGAACAGCCTTTGTTGAACACAGAATTGGTTGCATGAAATTTTCTGATAAAGGAGCTTGTTCAAAACTCAAAAGACTGTGAAATTGGCCTTATGAGTATTAAGGTACAAGACTATTAACCATTTGCATCATACATTAAGGAGTTCCTACAACTCTTTTTCTTGTCTGTGTGTGCAGGAATCATGCCTCCTACTCTAGGTTTGCTTGTTAGGGTTATGAGAGTTGCTTTTTATTTTTCCTTCCAATTTTAAACTTTGTTTTCAACTTTTAAACTGCTTTTCAGGCCAAGCAGCTTTAGCTGATGCCGGGATTCCTTACTCAGCAGTGCAGCAGGCGTGTGTGGGTTATGTTTATGGTGAGTAATGCCATTTGATTGGGATGTGACAGCTGCAGACATCTCATGGATAAAGTTTATCCACTTCTGTGTGGATAAAATATGGGAGAATCCCATCAATAAGGTTTCTGTTATGGGGAAGTCTATTTCCACTCCAAAGAGCTTTTCATGTACTTTCCTCCTGGTTCTCTGTTCAAGACTGTGTGGCAACTGAAGTAGGGGCAGTCAGCTGTGATTCCTAGAGCAGCTTCCAAGCCACACCTCTTTGACCTTTCTGTCCACCCACCTCCCTTTGATCCATGGCCTGTTGTCACAGGAGCAGGACAAACTTCTAGTTTAAAACCTGATGAGTTTCATCTTGTTTCTAGGGTTCTTTACTGTGGATACCTGAGAGACATACTCAAGATGACAGTTCCAAAGCTCTGGTTTGCAGTTTAAGGGGTAGCACTGCACATACATGGCAGGATTTAATTTGTGAGTGAGATTTTGAGCATGTACCTTATTTTACTGTTGTGTTTCTCTCTAAAGGTGACTCAACCTGTGGACAGAGAGCTATCTATCATGGCCTGGGTCTAACTGGCATTCCTATCATTAATGTTAACAACAACTGTGCTACTGGATCCACTGCTCTGTTCATGGCCAAGCAACTAGTAGAAGGAAGTGAGTTGTTTTGATCTGGGGCTGGGTAATACATATTCTCTATTTCTATCAATGTAACTTGAATGAAGATTGGAACTAATGAATGTGTGAGCACTTTTGAGTTGTAAATGTCCTGTCCCCATGGGCAAAGCTGTGTTTTCTGCCTCTCTCAGCTGTAAAGGCTGGTCAGTTGTACATACAAATGATCAAGCACTTGAAAGAGTCAGACTGTCACTATGAGCTGGGGCATTGTGTGTGCACCTGAGAGATTGCCTGGGATGCAGTAGGATGGTGTATGTGGATATAAATGTCATAAGCTATATGAACACAGTCAGTACTAGGTCAGTTAAGTGTTTCCTGGAATAAATGTTTGGAGTAGTGCAGGGCAAGTTGCATTATACTACTGCAAGACATGAGATTCTGCAGGATGGAAAGGAGAGAAGAATCTGCTAAAATCTTAGCTTTCTTCTTTTGTCTTTTTTTTTTTATTAACTTGAAGTTAACACAAGTGTTTGACTAACACATTTTTGGAAGGGAGGGGAGAGAGCGGACTGTCAAAAATAAACCCAAGTCCTGTACTGATCTCTCACTCTTGAGTATCAATATATTTGTATCAATACTTTTTCTACTTTAATTTGACTCTCTTTCAAAAAATGAAGAAAGGAGGAAGAGCAGCTGGTAGGTGTTTCTGTATGTATCTTGTAATTAAATAGCTGTTAGTACACAGTGTCATTTATAATTACATTGTGTTTTAAATAGCCACAAATTTTATTTTAAGGTTTGGCAGACTGTGTTCTGGCACTTGGATTTGAGAGGATGGGAAAAGGATCCCTTTCTTCAGGTGTAAGTGTCTGAAACACTTCCTATGTTTGGTGTCGATGAGACACATCTCAATCTCTGAGACATATTCTCATGAATACCAGTTGCTGTAGAGGATGAAAAAATAAACCATTATTTTGGATAAGATATGGAATCTGGGTCTTCTGGCTTGATGCTTACTCAGTTGACCTGTTAACACACTTTCCCAAAAGCTAAGGGCTCCTTGACTCTTCTTTGTTTTTACTGGAGAAGTGTGTGTGGGTTTGTTTGTGTTTTGCCTTATGGCAAGCAGTATTAGAGCCCATATGTCATTTAACTACAGAACTGCCAAATTTGATAATATATGCAGAGGTTTGGGTGAGAAATGTTAAATTTAACAGTGATAAAAATGAGCAAGAGTTATCTTTTAACATGCTTTACACTATTTCATCTAAGCTTCATTGAAAAGGCCAATATAGAATCAATTTTGTAACTTGGAACTGTATTAACTATAGGATTTTAAGTGAGGTGAAAAAACCCAAAGTCCTCTGATTAAAGTAGTGACTGTGGTAGAAATCATGATCCTTGCCTTGAATCAGTGCAGTGGTTATAATGTTAAGCATTTTCTGCTTATTTGCTCTTTTTTTGTAGCTGGGAGATGGTGAATGCTTCTAAATAAGTCACTGAAGTGCAACATACTGTGCAGAGGAACTGTTAAAATAGCAGTAAAGCCTCTATTGAGCTTGAAATCCATGGTACTTCTGTGGTGATGTTGTAGAGAAAAGGAAATTATGCCTTGCTTTGTAACTGTTTCTCTTGTTTTTAGTTTTCAGACAGAACTAATCCAATGGACAAACATTTGGAAATTATGATAAATAAATATGGCTTAGCAAGTGCCCCAGTGGCACCTCAGATGTTTGCAAGCGCTGGCAAAGAGCATATTGAGAAATATGGTATGTTAAAATACATCTTCTCATTGTCTTCTCTTAATGAATTGATTCAAAAATAATATATTAGGATTTTGTTTTTAAAAAATGGCAGCAATCAGTGTCCTTTCTTTCACCCAAGTACTGCAACTGCAGCATCTCCACTTTTCAGGAATGCATTTGGATAAAGGGTTACCTACAGGAAAGTTGGTGATGTGTAGGCAAACAAAACCATCTGGAGACAGAATTAAAGCTGTGATACAGTGTCTGCTAATCATACTAATGGTGTAAGTTGTGTTCCTGTAAAGTGTTAGCAATGAGGTTGTATAACTTCCTGCATTTTTGCCTTGTGCCTTAGGATAGGTACATAGGCTTGGGACTGAATTGCTTGGCAAAAGTTTGCAGGTATTTGATTTCATACCTAGTACTAGGCTGCTGCCACTGCTGTTTCTTATCTCCTCACCAGACAAGGGAATTGGCTCCAAGGTAATAGGATGGGCCATTGTGCATCTTCTATTTGCACTTATGTTTAGGCTATTATATGGAAAAAGTTTAGATTTAGACTTTCAGTGCAGCTGTTTTGCACTGACAGGAAAATGAACATTCAAGTTTCAGTAATACAATAATACATCAAATAAAATGCACTTATTTTCTGTATTTTTATGTAAGTGTTAAATATCCAAGTGAGTTATTCTGTTAGCAAAAACTCAACTGGTTTTAGTAGTCTTCATCTGATTTTGAGACCTGAGTTGAGTTCTAGGGAAAGCCTTGATAACAGTGATTCTCTTGCAAAGATGCTTGTAGAGGTCAGATTCTTATGACACAATATTTAAACTGTTATGTTAGCACTGTTTGGGTAAACAGAGCATTTCAACAGAGCTTTCTTTCCCCTTCCAGGGACAAATCCAGAATACTTTGCAAAGATTGCATGGAAGAATCACAGCCATTCAACTAACAACCCGTGAGTCCTGTGCTCTGCCTCTGTATTGAACATCCCTGGTTGTTAAAGAATTCCTGCACAGCCAAGTATTACTTGTAGAAATGTTTTGCAGAGCTTATTCTTTATTATGGACTGAGAATTTAACCCAGTATAAATTCTATATCCAGTGTCTTATACTTTGTAAAAACAGCTCTATAGCTTGATACTAGTATGTCTTCTGCTGAAACTGAGATGGCATCTATGTGTTTTCCATAGGTATTCCCAGTTCCAGAAGGAGTACACATTAGATGAAGTTCTGCATTCTCGCAAAATCTATGATTTCTTGACTGTCTTACAGTGTTGGTAAGGAGAGGACTTGGCATTGTGAAATAAATCTTGATGTTAAGACAAATATGGTAGCACATCTGTGTATGTGTGTAAATTGAAACGTACAGATTAAGTAAAACTGTAAATTTTAATTTACATCCCAGCAGACTTTATAAAAAGAGACTACTTTAAGTAAAACTTTTCATAAGTAAAACAACTGTGGAAACTCTGTCTTGACCAAGCTCTAGATACCTGTTCATAGTGCAACACAGTGAGCTGAAATCCATTTTGTACTTTGGAATGTGTCATTGTGTCATTCTGTTTCTTTTACTAATGTGCACCATTGTTGTTCAGTGTTAATTTTTCTCTTCAGCCTTTCCTATACACACCTGAAAGGTGTATATATGTTTATATATGTTTATAGCCAAGTGGAAGCTTTGATTTTTCCTAAATCAAAGGCTGGTGAAGGGACTGGAGCACAAGTGCTATGAGAAGAGGCTGGGGGAGCTGGGGGTGTTTAGCCTGGAGAGGAGGAAGCTCAGGGGAGACCTTATCACCCTCTACAACTCCCTGACAGGAGGTTGGAGTCAGGTGGGGGTTGGTTTCTTCTCACAGACCATTAGCAAGAGGACAAGAGGGCACAGACTCAAGCTCTGCCAGGGGCGGTGTAGGTTGGATATTAGGAAGAGATCTTTTACAGGGAGAGTGATCAGACATTGGAATGGGCTGTCTGGGGAGGTGGTGGATTCACCATCCCTGGAGGTTTTCAAGCTGAGACTGGATGTGGCACTTGGTGCCATGGTCTAGTAACCACAGTATGGTTGGACTTGATGATCTTTGAGGTCTTTTCCAACCAGGTTGATTCTATGATTAAATTGAAACCCCTTAATGATACATTTCTGTTTTGATGTCCTGCTCTTCAAATGTCTATTATAAACACTACTGAAAGTGTCCAGTAAACACTGACAGAATTTATAGTTCCAGTGGCATCAGCCAAAAAAAGTGGTTTTTTTTTCCTTTGTCCTTTTTGGGTTTTGCTTTGTCTTAAAAGCTAAATTTATGGAAGATTGACCTTACTAATTTAGAACGATGACATCACTGTTTTTCTTTCAATCAGTCCAACATCAAATGGTGCTGCAGCTGCAATTTTGGCTAGTGAGGAGTTTGTGGAAAAGCATAAGTTGCAGCCAAAAGCTGTGGAAATTCTGGCCCAGGTGATGGCTACTGATTATCCAAGCACATTTGATGAAAACAGTTGCATGAAGATGGTAGGTTGGCAATTCTCTGTACCCTGGTACTCATCAGGTTGGTTTTTCTGGGGTTCTTTGTTTATGGGTTTGGGTTGGGCTTGTTGTGGGTGTTTCGTTAGTACCTGCAAGTCCTAATCATACTATAGACATTTCCATGTCAGTAAACAAAGAATTCTGTGGTGAATGTCGGTGATTTTTTTTGGACAGGTATGGAATAAGCAAAGTGTGGTTGTGACAGTAAGGAATTTATGAACAGGCTATCAAAACCTAGTTTTTAACAATTTATTTACAGGCTATTTTTTAAACAATTTGAACAGCACGAAAATATTTCTGTTTAGAAAGTAATGAAACTTTAAACAATTGTACTTATGCCTATGTAATACTGAAGCTGAAATACCCTGTTGGGCACAGTCATGATTACTTGCTGAAATAGAATGAAGGGAAAGATCTGAACCACAAAATCTGGATCTCACTGCAAATTGAATAAAATAATTGGATGTAAGTCAAACTATTAGGATACCCAACAGTTCCTTCTGCATTTGTGTTCTATTTGGGTTTCAAATACAGTTCTAGTCAGGTGGCTGATAGAAAAAGGTAACAAGACAGGTTGAGGATTTGTTTCAAGGCTGTTGGTCTGAGCCATGCAAGGGATCAATTTGGCTTGTGCCCAAGGTTGAGAAAATAAAGGATATTCCCCAGAAAAATTTTGCATGTCAGCAGTGAGACTTGGATTGTATTGTTTATTTCTATCCAATTCATATTGTATGAATATTGAACTCTGGTCTGTGATGCACTAGGATCAAAATGCCACCTCCTACTTCCACTCACAAGACCTAGAGAAGCATGGTTAAGATTATGTGTCAAAAGGAAATTGCTAGCTGTATTTCTTTAATGAGATTTTAACATGCAGTTTCTTTATGCAGGTTGGCTATGACATGACAAAAAAAGCTGCAGAAAAATGTTTTGAAAAAGCAGGTCTGAAGCCTACAGATGTTGATGTGATTGAACTTCATGATTGCTTCTCTGTTAACGAGTTCATTACCTATGAAGCTCTGGGACTCTGTCCAGAAGGTAATGGCAGCAATGGATATCATTGTTTTATTAACACGGAAAGCATTGAAAATACCTTTTTATCTGTTCACATAATTAGAGCTTTGAGTTTTCTACTGGAGAGATCTTTTGTATTTGAATGTCTTATTAACTCATCTCAGAAAAGCAAGTTACCACTCTAGAAGAATAAGGAAGACCTGCAAAGTCTAGAATTAGTTTAACAGATAAGCAAGTGACTATGGTTTCTGAAGGAATGCACTGGGCATATTAAAGTGTTGGACAACTGTATGAAATCATAAGGCTAACTTGTGCAGGGTTGGCTCTTCTCAGCAAGCAGAGCAAGACAATTAAGGACTCCTGTGATCTCAGTACTGTGCCCCTTTTTCAGGGCTGTATACTTACCTACCCCAACATTTCCCTCCATCTTTGTATTTCTTTTAAGAAGATAAAATTTGGACAAGAATTGCCTATAGAGGCCTTACAAAGTGACTTATCTTTGATGTGATGTTTTTTTAAATTCTGAAACATATTTGGTTGTGGGCAAGTTGTGTACCTGCCTCTAAACTCAACTGTACTAGCAATGCACAATCTGTCCAGATCAGTTCAATGTCTTTGAGGTGGGTGGATTTACAGCAGGTCAAATGGCAGTGGAGTTTAAATCTGTAAGACAAACCATTAAAATTTGCTACTGAAGAGGTTTTTGTTTGACTTCAAATAATGCAGTGAACTGTCATTTCAGTTTGTGACATATTTAAATTCTAAATGTAATCTTGCTTTGCATAAATAATCATCTGATACCGTCTTTCTCTCATTTGTTTGTAACTGATTCTGAGAAAATACCACGTTCTGGCACTAGATGGTGTATTAAGTCTGAGCTTTCTTACTGAAACAGAAGTTCCTGGAACTCCAGCGAGAATTTTTGTGTTTGTAGGTCTTCGAATATTTGCCTTTGAATGTTTGCTTTTTACTGTCATCTTTGGTGTGTTTTTTATGGTATCTGCAGCAAAAATGGTCAGTGTTTGACATTATCTAAATAGATACATGAAGCTCTTTAGCTTCACTCCTTAAATTGATGCAGAATCCTGATGGTCTTTGTCTGTTTGTCTAATAAATCTTGTGCATGGTAATTTAATAGTGCAATTCTCACAACCTTTGGTCAGTCTGACCTTAATAGTATATGAAACTTGTTTGGGAATGGTAGACTAATTAGGCATAGAGATTGATGATTAGGTTTAGATGTGGATTTAGATATACATGACCAACTGATATTCTCATTTAGTGGCAGAAGTAAGTTACAAATACAGGAGCCATGGCAGATCTTTCTTAGACTGAAAGTTAATAATTTGGCTGAAAAATCTGGTACAAGAATAAAGGAATAAGAGCCTGGTTAAAAGGGAGAACTGTCTGTAGTCTGGACACACAAGGAATTCTAAGCATTAGTCTTATGAGTGCTTTTCTTTACTCTCTGAATGTCTGATTGCATCTCAGGGTACACCAGCCACTTCTGTGGCAAGGGCTCATGTTAAGCTTGGTGTTCACCATGTCCTGGGGGTCACAAATTACAACTAACCCCTCTTGTACAGAAAACAGTTATCACTGCAGTTTCATGAACTAAATAATAAACAGCTTCAGTGTATTTTTTATATCATATTTAATATTAATATGATAATATACATATGTATTAATATTAATATATCATGAAAACAGTTCAACAGCAAATGTTAAAAAAAGCTTTTTGAATCAAGTGCTTCTCTTCCATGTTACGTTTTCTCCAGAGGTATAAGCAAGCCTCATCAGTGTAGTTTGGCTAATTTCTGTCCGTGAAATCTGTGCTGTAGCATTTCCTAGGTTCTGACTGACCTGCAGCATCTCTGGTCAGTGACAGCAGAATTGACAAATACTTTCAAACAAAAAAGCAACAATTTTCTTTCATAAATACTGTTTTCTAGGAAGAGCATGTGACCTGATTGACAGAGGAGACAATACTTATGGAGGAAAATGGGTTATTAATCCCAGTGGTGGCTTGATCTCAAAGGGACATCCTCTTGGTGCCACAGGTATGCAAACACACTTCATTTAGTTGTGCCTGTTAGATGTGAGAGAGAGCTCTTGAGCAGGCAGGTGCCTCCCACTTGTGCTTGAAACATGAGGGCCTCATCATCAGCTCCAAAGCCGCTTCCCAGTCTCCTCATTTCCAGATAATGCAAGTGGGTTTTGTTTGGTTGGTTTGTTTTCTTTAAACTGCTATGCTTGTTTCCAAGTGAATCGGCTCTTGGATAAAATGTGTTTGGATTTATGATGATAATTCACATTCCTTGTTTGGAAATGAGAAGCTGTCAGAAGACTGGAGAAGAGGAAACCTTGTAGAACACCAAACCTTAATCTAACCAGCTGTAACAGTGAGACGTCTGCAGTTAGTGCTGGAGTGGGGAAGCATTAGGAAACTTTGGGGAAAGAAAAGTTCCAGATAAACAAGGTCATAACATGGTGAGAGTATTGCATTGCTAGGTTTGTGTTATCTTTTTGTCAGATACACAGTGATTAAAGTAGAGGCAATTCCTGGTGTTCTTGCCTCTCTCCATTGCCATGGGATGGGGGAAGATTCATTGAAATGCAGGAGATGACATATCTCCAGCCTGTCAGCTTCCCTTCCCTGGGAACAGTCTTGAGGCTGGCTGAATGCTAATCAGGGGTCATCTAAGTCCTCTGAAATTTCCAAGCCATTCCAAGGCAGGCTGCACCATGGGGCACACTCTCTCCTCGAGGCTGAGGGAATGTAAATGATACCTGTTCTTTCTTATCTAAGAATTATAAAACTCCTTAACTCATCCTCTTCAGAATGTTTCAGCTGACAATGCAGATTCCTTGTCTGCCTGGCCCAAAGGCCTGTGCCTATGTCTAGGGGAAGGGAAAGGAAGGGATTGAGGGAGGAAGAAATGTGTGTGCCATAGAACAGGATCCTGATTGCAGGAAGAGCTGATGGACTAGCAGAGGGAGACTGAGGGTAAATGTCCAGAGCACTGTGTCCAGTTCTGGACCCCTCACTGCTAGAAGGACATTGAGGTGCTGGAGTGTGTCCAGAGAAGGGTGAAGGAGCCGGGGAAGAGCCTGGAACACAAGCGCTGTGAGGAGAGGCTGAGGGAGCTGGGGCTGTTCAGGCTGGAGAGGAGAAGGCTCAAGGGAGACCTTATCACCCTCTACAACTGCCTGAAAGGAGCTTGCAGCTGGATGGGGATCAGTCAAGGGGATAGCCAGGTGGGGTCAGTCTCTTCTCCCAGCTAGTGACAGAATGTGAGGACACAGCCTCAAGCTGTGCCAGGGGAGGCTTAGGTTGGACATTAGGAAGAATTTCTTCACAGGGTAT
>NW_008689105.1:0-1402 GCF_000695815.1 Acanthisitta chloris | reverse complement strand
GACCCCACGGAGCATCCCTCGCTGAGGACAGAGAGGAACGGGGTGGGTGGGAGATGTCGGAGGTCACCAGTCACCCCGCGCTACCCTGGGGGCTTCTGGGTCACTCAATGCCCCCCCTTCAATTCCCATTCATCCCAACATTCCCATCTTCAATCTTTATTCCCTTGGGCACCAGGACACAGCTCCGACCTGGTTGGGACGCTGGAGGTCCAGGAGAACCCACTGGGGTGTTGCACCCTCATTCCATGGGGAGAACATTCCTTGGAGGCCAAGTAGGGTCTTCCCAACACAAGGGATGAACTTAAAGACTCCTGGAGAGGAACTGTGAGTTATTGTGAGGTTAACTGTGGGTTATTGGCAGGTTAATGGTTGAACTTGATGAACTTAGAGGTCTCCTCTAACCTTGATGATTCCATGATTGTCACTGACCCTTCCCAAACACCAGGGAATTAAACCAATTTTGAAGGATAAATTGGACTTGATTCTTGTGCGTCCAAATCTGAATGGTTCCATGATTTGCAACCCTTTGAGTCGGGTTTTTGTGTTGATTAAAGACCCTGAAGAAACTCTGAGATCACCCCCAAGATCACTGAGGTTGGAAAAGACCTCCAAGGTCATCCAGTCCAACCTGTGCCCCATCCCCACCTTGTCAGTTAGAGCAGAGCATTGAGAGCCACGTCCAGTCCTTCCTTTAACACCTCCAGGTCCCTCCAGGACAACCTCCAGGTCAGGGTCTTCTCCCAGGGAACAGGGACAGGACAAGGGGAACACCTCAGGCTGTGCCAGGGGAGGATCAGGTTGGACATGAGAAGGAATTTCCCCATGGAAAGGGCTGTCAGGCCCTGGAATGTGCTGCCCAGGGAGGTGGTGGAGTCACCACCCCTGGAGGTGTCCAAGGAAGGACTGGACATGGCTCTCAGTGCTCTGGGCTAGCTGACAAGGTGGGGATGGGACACAGCTTGGACTTCGTGATTTTGGAGGTTTTTTCCAACCTCAGTGATTCCATGGCAAGGGACAGGACAAGGGAAACACCTTAGGCTGTGCAAGGGGAGGCTCAGGTTGGACATTGGGACAATCCTCCCAGAAAGATTGTCCAGCCCTGGCAGAGCTGCCCAGGGCAGGGAGGGAGTCACATCCCTGGGGGGATTTAACAGCCACATGGATGTGGCACTTGGGGACATGGTCAGTGGTGGCCTTGGGGTGTCGTTGGATTGATGTCTCCAAGGGCTTTTCCAACCCAAACCCTCCATGGTGAGGCTGAGTCCCTGGAGTGGCTGAGCCTCCCCAGACTCCCCCAGCAGGCCCAGCCTGGCAGCAGCTGGCACAGCAGGACAGATGTCACCAGCCCCCTCAGCCCCCCTGATGTCCCATCTGTCACCCCTGCAGACATAATCCAGGCTCA
>NW_008689104.1:13702-15601 GCF_000695815.1 Acanthisitta chloris | reverse complement strand
CTGCCCACCGCGGCTCTCCTCCCTGACAGCAGAGCCGGGTTCGCGCTCGTGCTAAACGCAGGGGAAACAGAACCACCTACCCGAAACGGCGCCGGGCCCGGAGAGCGCGGCAGCTCCACAACAGGCTCCCAGCTCGCTCCTCCGGCGGCTTTCAGCAACTCGGGCCGGCCGCGGAGTACAGACACGGGAGCTAGTTTAACCCTCGCGTGGAGCTAAGTTACCCGTTACCCGCTCGAGCGGAGCTCACTCCCGGCAAAGGTTAGAACTCATCTGAGCCCACGAAACTGATGTACTAGTCGGCTATAAGCAAGGGATAGGAAATGCGGAGCCTCCCTGGTGTCAGTGCTGGCTGCACATGCTGCCACGGCTCGTCCCAGCACAGCGACAACCGCCCCGACACCTCCTGCCAGGCCAGAGCTGGAGCATCTCTCAAAAAACACTCCACGTGCTCCTGTGTGTTACCTTCTAACTCCAGTGCTATAGTTAAATCCACTTTCTGGAGGTTTATTTTCATGTACAAGTATGAGAAAGTTGTACTTTGACTGAATTTAAGTGTCTGCTTTTAAAGCAAAATACTGCAGTTATGCACTGTTACATGAGAATCAGTAGACAGAACTGGTTCTGTAGCACATACTACTCTTGGGAGATAGAGCTCTCAGACACAGGACATAAATAAAAACATAAGAAAAAAAATTGGTTTGCTTAGCCATTCTAGAAATCTGCTATCTCTAACAGAAACAAAAGCCTATTTAACCACATCACCTCTTTCATAATAATAATACCACCACCATCCTTGACCTCAAGCGACTGGTAGACACTGGATGAACTATTACTAGATGCAATTTTTAACAGCAGTTTCAAGCCAACTATTTCCACATCTGTGTTCCCTATAGGTCTCCCAAACTTTAACCTGCAAATCACTTGGCTTCATTAACCTCTCTGGGACAAGAAATGCTATCAGTGTTGCAAATAGGTAATGCAGCTGCTAGGGAGAATGAGACTTTTTTTTTTAAGGGAAAGTTGTGGGGTTTTTTAACAGAGTGGCATGAACTAAGGATTGTCATTGTATTACATCAGAATGCATATAGCTTTTTACACTGATTTTAAAGCTCAAAGCACACACTAGCTAGAAATAGTAATCCTAAAGTAAATTGCCCATAAAACATCTACACGGTTTTCCACAAATACTGAGAAATTTATTTATCCAAGTAGCAGATAGGTAAGGTGATGACACAAAAAAAAAGCAGCAATATGCCATCATAGATTGGCTTTGACTTAAAACACTAAATGAAAATGAAATACCTGGCAGCTAAGCAAAAAATAAGGCCATTAGATATAACACTCCACTTACACTGATGAAAGGAAAACAATACATAATGAACACAATGAAAAGCAAAGTATTGGAAACATCCTGAACTATAAAGAAAGAATTTTCAAGTTTAAACTTATCCTTAATTGACCTTTGCATTTCTAACCCTGCCACAGGCTTGGGAAAAGTGCAGAGCAAGCAGAACAGACAGTAACATTTGGATACAAAGAGGACGCTATGTATTAAGAGTTTTGGCCTGAAACTCTTGGACTCATCATCTTTTAATGTTTTGCCAATAAAACATACTGTGTTTAAAGTTTTTGTAGCAGAAGTTGATTAGTCCTCAAAATTACCTCAATTCATTTGCAAAGTGTGATATTTGAAAACAATGCAACATCAGCCCTAATGTCTGTTCTGCAAAAGGTGGTGACAGGAAAGGAGTATAGAACATAAACAGACAGACGTTTCCATCTTGCCTTTCAGTTAGAATATGCAGGTATATTTTTTTTTTCCATTTTATAGCTTTTACCAAAATGCTCACATTACAGGTGTAGACATCAGTGCTGCACTGTGATGCAGAATTGGTATGT
>NW_008689104.1:9706-13689 GCF_000695815.1 Acanthisitta chloris | reverse complement strand
CCCAGCTCTCAGTAAAAGATCAGTAAGTATAAACTAATTTGTTGCACCAAAGTGTCTATTTTAAGAATTGAAACTGAATGATCTTTAAGGTAACTTAAATATAATGACTACATTTCTAACTGGTGAAATTAGATCTTTAACATTTGGGGCATTTCTTTAAGGCTTCATCTTTTTATGATATCAAAACATTTAAAAGAACAAGCTTTACTACAACAAAAGCACTTTGTATATCCGCTATGTACCTGGTAAATATAACTATTTCAATAAGCATTAAAAGTATTAAACTCAGACTGAACATTGGGGGGAAAATACAACAGCTTGATCCATGCAGCTACAGACAGGGGTCTCTTGTGCTCTCATCTAACTCCAGTTTGATGAGTTTTTTTTAAAAAAACTTAATTTGCTATTTTGGTTTGCAAGTTCTATGTAGCACTTGACAAGTTTTTACACATATAAGTATTTATTTAGTTTTGTGGCTTAAAACCTTTCTGAGCTGGAGGAAGACTTCCAGTCATTTCTTTAAGCATGAACATGGGTTTAATATTGTCTCCCACTCTAACAGCAATCATCTGCACTAAAGAGCTACATGTAAAGAACAGATAGGTTAAACCACATGTCATTTTTGGTGCTTTCTGCAATCAAGCAATTGCTTATTTTAAGGATATAAAGTTCTAGGAGACAGTTGTTCAACAACTTCTAAAAAAAGCTTTTTAAAACGTTTTTGTTCTCTTTTTTAAAAAAAATTAAGATTTATTTGTATTTTCTCTTACACTAAACTATACAGTAACTTGCATATCCATAAATATTTGCCATTTAAAATTTTTCTCACTCTGTAACTACTGTTTCTACTAACTCATCATTTATTTATACAGAAATTTTGTTGACCTGGGTTGTTTTTTTTCCTTTTATCTCCATAAATGCTGACTATTCTGAACTGATAAAAAGTGTCACTGCTCTCTCCCCACACACACTTTCAATACTAAAGTATTAAGAAATTACGTATTCTGAAGCTACTATACCAGAGTTTCTTTCCAGACTCTTGGGGATATTTGGAAAGCTAGAGGTAGCTCTTTTGTTCCATAGTAAGCTTTTATGGATTCTCTATGTATATTCCTGTTCTCTATTTGCTGTCGATGCTACTGTTCAAATTTGCTTCTCACCTTTTCTGTATGTTTTATAACATTATGGATAGCTATGTTCTTTTAAGTCATCTCAGTGAACTACCTGGAGTTTGAATTACAATGTAGGCAAATATGACACCAGAGGTTTGCCATTATTTTATAAGATGTCACATTACAATGGTAAGTAGATGCATGCAGAAATTATCTTAATAGCATGAAGACTTCAACCAGAAATTAACTGATGTAATTCACAGTGAATTTCACCTTATTTACTGGTGTCAACTGTCTTGTTTCAAAAGAGATAGTGGAACTGCCACACATATTTAAACAGTTCAGACACCATATTACAAAACTGGTGTACAATGTGATAACTTCTGCCTTCTTTTTACAGATAATTTAGTGTTTCATAGCTTTGGTATCCCAAAGAATGGTATGATATATTCACTTAGTTATTTTAGGTGTTCATGGTTGAGATGCAATAGGTACAAAGCTAACTGGAAATTCTCTGAATCACGGTTTGAAGTAGTGACCAAGTAAATATCCTCTTCAAGTCTTGTCTCAATGAGGGGAGATTGATTTGCCTAATGTATATACATAATATTTTTGTTTCTGTAGTGAGCAACTAGGTACAGGTACTGCATGGCCAAATCTTTCAGTTACCTTTTATTTTTCTGTAAGCACTTCCAGTTTAAGTTGCAGAGTACCAAACAGAGATGAGAAGGGATAATACTGTATTTAATATCCTATTTCTGTTACCTGTTTAACAGGATGTAAGTAAGCATAATCCTTTGCATTCCAAAACTGAAAAAAAAATTTAAATTTGGAGATAATTGGCAAAAAAAGAAGCTCATATTAAACACGAGCATGTAGTTTTTCCACTACAAACCTGACAATTGCCATTCTCATGAGCAGTGCCTAACTAGAAATGACTTGTAATGCAGCATTACAAAACTAGTTGTATCCTGAACATTCAGAACAGAGGCACAGAAGTGGCTTTCTTGCAACACAATCCAAAGTTCTAACACTTTGTTGCAAGTGACCATACTTAAGACTGGGTAACATGTGATCAAAGTGTTTCACATCTTAAAACTACATGCAGGAAATCACAAGGCAACAGTATTTTGCATTAGTTAATGCCAACAAAACCAAGACAGGGTGCAATGAACAGTAGTTCTGTCATTTCTCAGGCTCTCTGCATGACACTATTGCTTTGTAGCATGTGCCCCTGTTAACAATATTGGTTTAAGACACTGCAATCCCTCTCCCTGCTCTGCCATTCATTCCTTCTCCTCTATAGCTGGGCTGCCCCTTCACTGCTAACAGCACCATTGCTTACAGAGCTGCACTGAGTACCAAGTGGGAATCCCATCAGATACTTTAACAACTCAGACAAAAGCCCAACTGCATAAATCAGAAGAAAAGCCACTTGGAAAGATCCATGTTAGACGTTATATTGTCCCACTATCTACAGTTTACAGCCACTGCCTTCTTCCTTCACATGCTCTTGTTTGTGAAGGCTGCAGAATACAGTAGTCTGGAGTGGTAAAACTTGTGCAAATTACGCAGCTATAGATGCAATTTAATACATGCTTAAAGCAGTAAGACACTGTCATATGCTATATTTTAAAACCTTGGCCTACCAGGCTAGTATCTGAACTAGTCTATAAATGAAAGAATTCTTATTTTCTTTCAGACTGACTCCATATCACCGTGTATATGGGTGGGGTTTTATAATTTCAAGTGCATATGTAACAGGCAACATTTTTCCACGAATGAAAGGAGCTAAATGCCAATTTAAAGGTATAATCTTCTTTGGGGATGTGTTGTCAGTCATGCGTACTCAAGAGCTCAACATTCTCAGGGAAACTAAACTGAACCTCAAATGGAAATGCCACTGAGCCATATCCAAAAGAGAAGGCAAAGCCACTGGGCAGCAATTCTCTCCTTGAGAAGAGACAAAGCTAAGAGAGGACCAGAAAAAGCTACTGCCACATTTCTACTTGTCCAACCATAGCAAAGCTCTTAGAGGTGGTGGAGACAGTTGCCTCCACAGGAGGACCAGAAAGACTGCAAGAGGAATCAATGACTTAGGATTATTATTTTACAGACTCAACAATTGTCCCAACATCACCCTGACTGATAGAGCTCTCTGTACCATTTTCTTGCCTAAAATGTATCTTGAAAGCACAAAGGGTTTGAGGGAGTTTTCCAGTACTGTCAGAAAGCTTCCTTTAAATGGCTTGTTTTGGAGACTTAAGTTTTCACTTATGTAGAGAAAACGCATAATAATGGAAGCAGTTACTCTCTTGGATGTAACAGTGCTAAAAAGACACAAATTGTGCTGAGACTCTTCTGTGCTAAAAATATCTTTCCCTGTTTTTCATGGATTCAGAACAGTTATCCTAAGAACTGTAAGGGTTAAAAGTGATTTATGAGTTTCTCCTTGACGCCTTCATTCTATAATATATATTTCCTCTAAAATACTATGCTAGACACACCTTGAATTCTTAATTTAGTCATCTTCTCCAGCAACTCATTTCACAAAAATAATCTTTTAGGATTAAGCAGTAAGACAAAGAGGGACCAAAAAAAAAATAAAATCCGAGAAATGTCTGACTTTATGTTCTGGGTTTTTTTAAAATCTTTATCCAAAACATTTTGTATTCTGACATACGAAACAACAGTAATATTAAAATCACAACTGATTTGGTAAACACCCTCTGAGCTGGGCAGACTGGCTAGCCACCTCTTACTTAGGCATGGACTTCTGCAAACATCAGATTATAACACATGAATAATTCTTGAGTCAAGTGAATTTAATCATATGATTATGTATTATTTCCAGTAGAAGTGACAGCAGAA
>NW_008689104.1:5154-9641 GCF_000695815.1 Acanthisitta chloris | reverse complement strand
TTGGCTTTTCAAAAAAACCCAAAACAACCCCAAGCAAACAAACAAAATGAAAGCAAGCAAAACCACAGCCAAATTAAAAAAAAAACCCAATCAAACAAAAACTGCCAAAAAACCCAAAACCAAAACCCAAATGAAGAAGCCCCACCTTCTCTTGCCAACACAACTGCTAATTCACTAATCAGAGAGTTAAGGACAGATTACTTTGATATTCTGCACAGGACAAGGTTAAAAGCTAAAAAGGAAAACAGATGTAGAGAAATGATGGTTGTACATGGGTCTGTCACAGCAGGCACAGTAATGCAAGCAGTCCCAAATCCTTTAAACAAACAGACCACAAACACACAGAGCACACCACTACATAAACCTTAGGCTGCCACAGTGCTTGTACCTCAGCCTGGGGTAAGGGGGTAAACTGGGGTACTGGCTACATTCCTCTGCATAGCTTTAGAAAGTTTGCTTCTATACTGTTAGTTGCATGGCTCTATGTTAGTGGCAAAATCCAGGTAAAGACATATGCTCTAACTCCTTAGTTTTATTTTTTTGGTAAGAAATCATTTACTTTAATACCTTATACTCTCAAGACAGAAATCTTGTCCTGCAAGTGAATCTATGAAAAACTATTTCAGGTGCTTCAGAGCACAAGTATTTTCACAAGTTTAGAATTATGTGGCTGATGTTAAATAATGTGGAGTTTAGAGTCTGATATCCACTATATAATGCCAAATTCTTTAAATTGCAGTTCCCAGATCAGAAGAGTAGTGTATCTGCTTGCCTCAGACAACTGAGGAAAACACTGAATTATACTAGATAGGAATTAGCTAGGCTTCAGAAGTGTTTTAGTGCAGCAAATTATACTTGCATCCTGGAATGAAGAGGCATTTCCTAAGACCTATGTTTAGATTAGAGTGGAGTGGTCAAGCTTCTGTAGTCCTAGTGGGATCAGCCTACATACCTGCAGTGTGAGTAAACTCTGACATCCAGACCAAATTAATATGATTATGGTTATTAAGTACCTGACAGGCTATACCATCTTTACCTAATGTAAACACATTTCTCCAAAGAAACAGAAAACCCACAAATAACTCAGCTTTTGAATTTCAAAAGTCTGATGTTATTAGTTTGCAAGAATACAAATACAAAAATTCTTTCAATCTCTGAGGTGGATTTTTTTAAACACATTGTAGTTTGATTTATACTTCTAAATTAAGCATGAGCGAATGTTAGAAAGATATTGCTTGTCTTCTGGGATGCAAACTAATCATGATCATATTTATAACCACACATTTTTATATATATACTTCAGAAAGCTTAAATTAATGATGCTGTATTAGTGAAAGAAAAAAAACCCCAACGCTAATGAATTAAGTTTGACTATAAATATCCAGCAGAGGAGGCTAGTTCTGAATATAAAACTTATCAGGTAAGACTGTTTTGATATTTATAGATATAGATATAATTATAGCATCAGAAGCATAAAATGTAAAACTCTGACAGGGTTAACCTGAAGAAAATACATTTTCTGAGGTTTTTCAATATTTAGAGAATGCAAAAAGCTTCTGCAAGTTGGGCAACTGTTGAGAGGGAAAATGTTTTGGTTTCAACGAAAATATGAAGTTGCCCTGAGAAGAAAAAGAGAGAAATAATATTAGATTATTTTCTTTGATGCTGATGTAGGTGGGCTCTAGAAATCCAAGCTGCTGTGATTTCATTGGCATTTTCTTCTCATCCCCACAGTGAAATCCCCGAGTCTGCTCTAAGGGCAACCGGAGAAACACAGCCAAAATGGAAAGTGGTTTTCTCAAATCACTCAGAGTACAAGCAGGTAAGACTTTCACCCCCTTGCCCCTCTCTGATAAATTCTCATTCTCTTATCGAGCAACATATCAGTTTTAAGGCTGTACAACATTCTCCTCATCTGTCCAAGAGAAGACAACCAAACACTGTCATTAAGAACTGGCTGAGTTGCAGATCCCAGAGTTGTGATCGGTGGCACAGAGTCTAGTTGGAGATCTGTTATTAGTGCTGTCTGTCTGGGTTCCATACTGGGCACAGTTTTGTTGAATTTATTCATCAGTGATTTGGACAAGGGGACAAAGTACCTTCTCAGCAAGTTTGCTGATGTACAAAACTGGGAGGAGTGGCCTATAATTCAGAGGGCTGTGCTGCCCTGCAAAGGGACCTTGACAGCTTGGAGAGATGGGCAGAGCAGAACCAACTGAAGTTCAGCAAGGACAAGTGCAGGTCCTGCACTTGGAGAGGAATAACCCCAAGCACCAGTATAGGTTGGTCACTGACCTGCTGGAGAACAGTTCTGTGGGAGGGACCTAGGGATCCTGGTGGATAACAAGCTGTTCATGAGGCAACAGTGTGCCCTTGTGACTAAGAAGGGCAATAAAATCCTGGGATGCATTAAGAAGAGTGTTGCCATCAGGGTGAGGGAGGAGATCCTGCCTCTCTACTCAGCCCCTGTGAGGCCACACCTGGAGTATTGTGTCCAGCTCTGGGCTCCTCAGTACAAGAGGGACATGGAGCTCCTGGACCAGGCCCAGCAGAGGGCAACAAAGATGAATAAGGGACTGGAGCACCTCACTTATGAGGAAAGGCTGAGAGAGTTGGGTCTGTTCAGTCTCAAAAAGAGACAACTGAGAGGAAACCGCATTAGTTTATTTAAGGACATGAATGGGAAGTGTCAAGATGATGAAGCCAGACTCTTCTCAGTTGTGGAAACCAATAAAACAAGAGGTAATAGGCAAAAACTGATGGACAGGAAGTTCCACCTGAATATGAGGAAGAACTTCTTTCCTGTGCAGTCACTGAGCACTGGAACAGATTGCCCAGAGAGGTCATGCATTCTCCCTCACTGGAAGTATTCAAGAATCATCTAAACACAATTGTGAGCCATGTGCTCTGCTCAAGTAGGGAGGTTGGACCAGATGACCCACTGTGGTCCCTTCCAACCTCACTGATTCTGTGATTAAGACAGGGGCCTGTGCACAAGCCTGACACTGGTCACAAGTGCCAAGTCTGCTGAACTTCACCTGATTTATAAGCAACTTAAGGGTGTTAGCACAAAAGGACACGACCTAGTTAAAAAAAAATAAATTAAGGGAGAACATGAAAGACAGGAAGGAAAACAGTTTTTTAGATTTAAGTAGCTCATCCTGAAGCCTGCTTGACTAGAGCTTCCAAGTGCCAAAGATACCTGCGATACACAGTTTTTAGTTTGGAAATTGATTCAGAAATGACAAAAGAAATCAGAATACTTTCTTACAGAACCTTCATTCACTATGTGATTATAAATGGATATGGGGTAAACAGAATGTGTGTATGCAGAGTCATCAGATGTAATGTTTTTTCCCTTCTGTTATCCAATATGTCTTCTCCTTAAAAGATGACAATCGTGCCACTTTTCTTGAATTGCAAATACATAATCACATTGTCTAAAGATAAAGATATTCTGTCTTTTATGGATACCTTTAAGACCATCAGAAATAAGACAACTGCTCTGCATTGTAAGATTTTAAATTTTAAATTTTCTTGGGAAAAAAGCTCCGAATAAATCCATCGAAGTAACAAGCCCTGTCTGTGCCTGAAATTACAGATGAAAATATGTCAGGAAAAAAGGCCCTTTCAAGAAATTATCCTCTTGGTCATCAGGTTATGGCAGCACCAAGATTCTTCGTAAATAGATACAGGATCTAAAGGATGCCTATAATGCTGAAAGGCCCAGCTCCAAGTCACCTGATTTTCTGGCCAGTTTGAACAACCACAGAAAACTCTCTTATGTGTTAAAGAAAATTCAAGAAGCACACCCCTGTGAGGCCAGAGAGACCTTGCTTCCATTTAGCAAGTTTCTTAAAGCTTTGAAGGGGAGTGAGGATTAAGAGCTAACTTTTCATTACCTAAATCATGCACAGGTCAGTATTAGCAAACACAAGGGCTTGGGATTTATCTGATTAAGTGAGGACATTTACATCTGAACTAGTCACATGAGGCTGATGGGGACCTGATCAGGATACTCAGTGAAGTTTAAGGTAAGGTTCATACCACAGCAGAAATCCAAAATTTAGTTATTTGATTGTTTTTTCAGATGGGGTCCTTTTGCTGTTTGTTTTTTTAAAGCTGTGATTTACTTGTCCTGTTTCTTTTCAATGATTAGAATCGCAGTTTTAACAATACTCATCTAAAGGCAGGTGGAAGAAGCTCTACACGAAGTGTTCACAATACAGAGATTCCAATTCACTCAGAAGCACAGCCTACTGTTAACCTAGCGAAGCAGGAATTAACACCACCACCTTCCAGGCTCATTTCCTAGACATCTAACGATGTACTTGTAAGAACAGGTCCCAGAGAAAAACCGAAATTGAACCTGACAAAAAGAAGACTACTCCAGGAGGAGTAAGTCCTTGATTCTGCTCACTGTTCCTTGGGCTACCTGCATTTTACATTTAAACATTATTGAGTAAAATCCATGAGAGTCCTGGGAG
>NW_008689104.1:1188-5139 GCF_000695815.1 Acanthisitta chloris | reverse complement strand
TCCCTCTTCTTCTGGGAATCCCAGTGCTCAATATCTCCTCCTTTTCCCCTTCCCTAGCACAAGTGATCCAGGCTCTCTTCAGCAACAGAAGGTGGAGAGTCAGCATCCCACCATTTTCAAGCACTTGCTCCAGGTTTGAATTCCCATGCACTACATTCAGAGCTCTTGCTATTTTTACTGGTGCTCAAAGCAACAGACATTGCATCCATAACTACTGTTTTCTATTTTATGGTATTGTATGGCTCTGAGCAACTTTCCACTTACCATTCAGAACCTCCATAAGAGCATCTGAAATCCCTGAACAACTTGTGAAAACTAGAATTCACATGTTATTTCACAATTCCTATCTCTCTGTTGTTTATGCTGGGAGATAACCAGGAAGAATAATTTCACAGCAAACACACATATTTTAAGCACTGCAATACCTTCTGACCACTCATTTTAGGCTATAGAGAACTGATGAATAAACCTTCCTATTAAGGAAATGTGCAGTATTGGCATTGTCTTTCTCCTGGACGGTCCAGTGGTAACACGATATACTGGGAACGTGACTTAACGAAGAGTCTAAAGAAGCCAACGGGACCTGAAGCCATTGGTATGTGGTCACATGTGTCTAAAGCGTATTTTGTTGCTCACAACAGCAAGCCAGAGAAATTCCATTTCACAGCACTGATATTCCCCACACCTCCCCTGTATATTCACTAAAGCATTTAAAATCTAGGATGGTCTCAAGGATTTGAACTTCTTCACTACAACATGAATTAACTTCTTGAGCTATTTGATAAGAGGAGAAATATAAGAATGCTGAAGCATGAATGGGTGTGCTAGCCACAGCGGTTCCTCTGGCATACAGAAGGCAGAGCAGGTTATTTCACAACACTGACAAGTCATGCAAATACCAGTCTGGAAGAGGTGTGGACTAACCTAACTTTCTAGAAGATGCGAGTTTGAAGCAGGCAAGTAATATATTGTCCTTTGTTCACAGCTGGGAAACAGCTTGAAGTTTTATAATTGCTATAAGTTGATGCTGACAAGTATGATGTGGAGAGCTACAGCTAACTAAGTCATGAAATCAGAAAGGTGAGAAACAAGATTATGTCACAAAGTGTCAAAAGTAAAGATAACTTCCTCCTTGAAACCTTGTTGAATCAAGGACACAATGAATACTTCAGAACCCTCAAAAGAGAACAGACAGGAGTCCCAGATACCAATGTACGTTATCAGCATAGGAAACTAGAGAACACAACAAAGAGTGAATGAAGCACAAGGTATGGCTTTTGTTTGAACTGAGTCCCAAACAGTGTTCTTCTACACCACCAGCACACTTCTGGGGAACTGTCTTCACATTATTATTGGTTAACTTTGGAAGTTGGATATATCTGCCTGGGATCAACACATCTGGACTGCTATGACAATTTTAGACAACCATCTTTATCCTGTGTCTCTTGCTTGAATATATAATGCTAGTAATATTGGTAAGAGGAATGTCACAAAGGCAAACAAAGAACATTTTGGTCAGTCAGGTTGAGTTAAGATCTTGGAAAAGACTGGTTTACAATAGGATGCTATACTTCAAATAGTTTCAAACCATGAGAGCCAAATACCTTTGAAAGATGTTTGGAGTCTATATAGAGTTTCTAGGTAAAAGGGAAGCTGTATTACGAGAAAAATATGTTAGTTTTGCCATCTCAGCATGGGAGTGATATATAAGGGAGAAAATTAAGAAAGCCACCAAAAAAAAAAAAAAGTTCTTATGCTTTAGGTCCTGGCCTTCCACAGACAGGCACTTCAGAAGAAGCAGGGTGGGGAAAACACACGATAAAGACAGAGCCAGCCCTTGGTAATGACTCTTCCAGTCATTTTGCAGAAGCAGGAGATAAATTAGTTGCTATTTAGCTTAGAGAGGATGCAAAATCTTATCTTATTCCTTATTGGCAACACATCTGCTGGGAACTATTTCTTGCTCAACAATGGCACAAAAAGGAGGGAGGAGAGAAGTGAGGAAACCACTAAATTGCAAGAGATCAGCACTTTACTCTTCTCACCTTATGACTTCTTGATCAGAGTGAGAACACTTTCATCAGATGCAGGTTCAATGTTGCAAAACCATACCCAAAGTTCAAGAGTGGCCCCAACTGAACGGGAGAAAGAAGAGCAAGTGTGAAGTGAATTTCTATTCAGCATTCATGTTCTTGCTGACTTCACTGAGCTAGAATTGACTCTGAGCAGCAAGATCACTAGCAATCAGTTCATTCCTGGCCTGTGTGCACAGGCTGCAGTCACAAGAAATCATCACTTTCATGATCCAGGATGACAAGAGGAGCAGAAGCATGAAATTACCTGCAGTCAGTACCTCAGTTTATCATTTGTTCAGTACTGTTGTCCATGGATGAGCAAACTGAACATTGGTCTACACAATGTAAAGAAAAGTTGTATCAGAATTAAATAATCCAGTGATTCTCTAATGATAATTATTGTAATAGATTCAACAACAACCTGCACTACTTCCGTTGGCATAACCCAAAATGCCAACCTTGTGACCTAGTGATCAGGTCTCATCTCTTTGATGGCCAAAATCCACACTTTCTAAGAGGGTCCATATCTTGACACTTGTCCTCAAGACCTAAGAAAAAGAACACTGAAGATATAATGGTCATATTGCACTGCCACAGGCCACCAGGATTCTCTGCTCCAGCCAAGAATCCATAAAAACAGATCTTGTTTGACAGAGCAGAGATGATAAAAGCTGACTGCTCTCTTGGATATAGATGTTTGTTACTGGAAGAAGGTTGAAAGATATATTTTACTCAAGACATAAGTAAAATTTGCCTTCCTTTAAAAAAAAAAATCAAGTAAGAGACCACTGCAGAAACCTACTGAAGTTGTACATCAGTTTCCATAGAACTAATTAACTTAATGAGCAAATGGTCTTTAAAAACAAAATCTAAATGCATTTTTAAAGATTTAAACATGCATGAGTTTAGAGACTGTTTCAAACTGTCT
Organism: Acanthisitta chloris; assembly: GCF_000695815.1. Classification (NCBI taxonomy): domain Eukaryota; kingdom Metazoa; phylum Chordata; class Aves; order Passeriformes; family Acanthisittidae; genus Acanthisitta; species Acanthisitta chloris. Next base: position 2,136 of record NW_008689104.1, on the reverse strand, counting down.
ACTATTTGTCAGACTTATTCTTTGAAAATAATGAAGACACTGAAATGTAAAATAGATGCAAAGGCCTCTAAAATTGTCAGCTTTTATCACTCCAAAATAACAAGCACATTGATTCCTTAAAACTGTGTTAAATTTAATGCTAAATTTATTCCTGAACCTGTTGAGTTTTTCATTATATGCTCTGATCATAGGCTTGACTATGTCTTCCCACCCATCTTAGAGCATTAATCACTTCTGTTTTCTTACACCTAATATGGATGTTAGCAGAAAGCCTTCTAATCCTTTTGCACTTAGAATCGAGGTGATCTGTAGGTTGCAACAAAAGAAAACAACACACATTAACATATATCTATTTAGAAATACACGTAAAATGCATGTTCCACTTAGCAACAGGAAAGCAAAAACCCACCCACCTCAGGTGAATCTCTTACAATCAAAGGACTACATTAGGTTTTCCCTTCTTTACAACCCTACCTTCATACACAACCCAAACTCCTATAGAGCTCATCAGGAAATTTGCATATGCAAGCACACGAGCAAGGGGACCTTAGGGCTTGATACCCAGCGGTGAACATAACCTTTAACTTCACAACAAGCAAACAATGGACTAGTTGCACAATAAGTGTGTGCCAAAGCCTTCCATATTGGCTGCAAAAAAAAAAAAAAAAATCATTTAAAACCCTTTCATCTCCAGCCACTGTAACATCATTTTGGGGGTGGGGCCGAAAAAAAATCTCATCACTGGACTCTAGGTACCGGCTTGAAAAAAAATAATCAAATAATTAAAGATCTGCTTCATTACACAAACCAGCGAAAGGGTGAGGTCATGCCTGTGCGGGGCCATAGTTCATGCGACACTACAATTTCCCAGTGATACAATTTTATCGTCTTTCTAACTAATCTGCGGTTACTTTTGATACAGAAGAAAAGGAAAAGATACAATAGATC
>NW_008689104.1:917-1121 GCF_000695815.1 Acanthisitta chloris | reverse complement strand
GCCACCAGCAAAAACCCATGAAAAAAAAAAAAAATCCCCCCCCGGGTGAAAAAAAAAAAAAAAGAAAAAAAAAAGCGCCTAGAAAAATGCCAAAAATTACAAAATGTCTCCCCAATGTATCTCCTTGGAGGAAAAAGAACAAACAAACAAACCACTCACAGCCCCCCCGCGCCCCACCCCCCCCAAAAAAAAAAACAAAACAAC
>NW_008689104.1:0-852 GCF_000695815.1 Acanthisitta chloris | reverse complement strand
AAAAAAAAAAAGAACAACCCAACACCAAGATATCTAAATGAAGTGTGGGGAAATAAGAACCTTTATATAACTAATGCTTTCAGCTAATTACCAGAAGAGCGCTAATTTGTAAATTAAAAGGTCACTGTTTAGTAAGAGACATAACTTAATATAAACCCTGTTATGTCCATCTCCACCTTCATCATACCAAGGGCAGTTTTCCCCCGTACTTTAGACCAAAGTAATCCGTCAAGAGACATCACAAATGGCATTGTAAACTCTTTTAGCCATCACAGCAGCAACATAATATGCTTCTTTATACACGAGAGATGCATTATATTTATAAAGACAGTCACATATTTTGTCCTGGATGCGTTTATTACTCGGTGAAGAATACCTCCCCCCACCCCCCCGAAACAAAAAGCCACAAAAAAAAAAAAAACCAAAAAAAACCCCCAAGTCCATCTGGAAAATATCGGAGTTCTTATACGCTTCAATTTAAGTTAAATTGTTGTTAAGCTTCGCGTGTATAAAATTTTAAAGAGGAAACAAAACTGACTTCAGTAATTGTCGCTATTAAGGAGACACCGTTGGGTGGGATACACATGAGATCAAAGCTAAGAAAAATACAGGGCTACGTTTTGTTCATCAACACAACGAAACCCTACACATCACCAACACACGCCAAAAAACCCGCAGAAAGGAATATTTTTGCTTAAAACCACAAACTTACCTTGGGAGAAGGCAACCCTGGCAAAAGGGCTGTAACAATATGGACTGCATACTCGCTCTGCTACAACCAGCCACCTCCATGCTGCAAAGGGCTCTCCGAACATCCTTAAAATATTTCGCAAATGCAGAAAGTGAGACTTT
>NW_008689103.1:34243-55537 GCF_000695815.1 Acanthisitta chloris | reverse complement strand
CTGGTTTGCTTTCAAACCAGCACATTAAGTTCAAGTCATGTTGAAAAAGAAGAATTGACAGGATTTTGAAAGCACCATCTACAGAGAATTTTTACCTGATAAAATAATAGTTTCATTTCAGCAGGTAAGACCTCTTAAACCGTATTAAAAATGGATTGGAGCTTTGCTAGCATTTGTATGCTTAGCCATCATTCAAATTCAACAGGCCACAAAAGCTCACCCAATATCCTAGAATCATTGAATGGTTTGGGTTGGAAGGACCTTAAAGCTCATCTCATTCCACCCCCTGCCCTGGGCAGGGACACCTCCCACCAGAGCAGGTTGCTCCAAGCCCCATCCAACCTGGCTGTGAACACTGCCAGGGTTGGGGCAGCCACAGCCTCCCTGGGCAACCTGGGCCAGTGTCTCACCACCCTCACAGGGAAAACTTCTGCCTAAAATCTAAACTAAATTCCCCTCTTTCAATTTCTCCCCATTACTCCTTGTCCGGTCACTGCAGATCCTACCACAGAGTCCCTCTGCAGCTTCCCTGGAGCCCCTTCAGCTCCTGCAGGTTGCTCTGAGGTCTCCACACAACCTTCTCTTCACCAGGCTGAACAGCCCCAACTATCTCAGCCTGTCTTCACAGAGAGAGTTGCTCTAGTCCTCTGATCAGCTTTGTGGCCTCCTCTGGACCTACTCCAACAGTTCCATGTCCTTCTGATGTTGGGGACACCAGAACTGGATGCAATGCTCCAGGTGGAGTCTCATCAGAACAGGGTAGAGAGGGGCAGTCACTGCCCTCAACCTGCTGGCCACACTGCTTTTGGTGCAGATGATGATCCTAAGTCCCTGAGTTTTATATTTCCATCCTCAAATGACTAAATTATAATGTTGCTTGATAAAATTCCACAACATTACAGCTTGCAAAAGAATCCCAGAATTTAGTACAAGAAGGAATCATCCTGTATTATAAATGTTCACTTCAGAAGGGTGTATATAACATCAGCTCTGTCCCTTTCAGGTTGAGAAATTCCCAGAATCTCATCATAAACCAAACCCATACAGAAAAGAAGCCAAGAAACCATAAAACTCTGCTGTGGCACACAAGGACAGCAGGAGACACCAAAGGTATTGCCACTGTCTTAGATCCCTCCAGCAGCAAAAAATATTTTCTAGCTGAGAACACTCAGATGGGCAAATGATCTGGAGACACTTGTACTCACTCATTACCTCTCATTTACAGAGGAAATCTTATGTAGCCATCAAAATAAATAGAAGGCATTTAATTGAAACAATATTTCTACAGATGAGCAACCTGGGCTAGTGGAAGGTGTCCCTGCCCATGGCAGAGAGGTGGAATGAGATGAGTTTTAAGGTCTCTTCTAACCCAAATCTTTCTGTGAGTTTATGATCATATAGATATAATATTCATCATAAATTAAGTACAGTGGCAACCAGATAAATTGCAGTTGGATCTCATTATCCACATTCATCCAGATGTTCTGGAAGTGATTCACTGTAGATACATTCTGTAACTATAGAGATAAGGAGTCAAACTAGATGTCTGGAACACATTACTGACCATGTCAGGGTGCAAAGGTCTTCAAATATGACCAGGTTAAGTAGCCACAGAAACTTGAAGAAGATACTCTAATATAGTATCATCCTGGCAAGCTGATGCATACATGAAACCACAGAAGTAAGATGGGATTTGTTAAGAAGAGAGGTGCTGGCAGCTGCAAGATGTCAGCTGTATCTGTAATAACAGAGCTCTCTTCTGGGGAGCACAAACCCCCCCAGTCTGCAGTAATTAACACAAACCCCAAGTGAAGTCAGCGGTGCTAGCCAAGGGTGATAACATGATCATATTTTATTTGTAGAACATGATCCATTTCACTGCTTTCTGGCATACAACCTCACTGTTTGCATTCTTTCATGGCATCTGAACTTGCATGATGGACCTACGTGCTGCTCCACCCTCAGAGCACAAGAGCTTCTCTGTACACTGTGAAACGTCCATCTGTGCCTTGGCCTTACTGAGCTTTCATATGGGATAAAGAAGCTTTTTAAAGGAGCTTTTTTCCCCTCTGCACTCAATTCTCACCTCAAAAGTGTCCATTTGGAGAAAATATTTAACCAAATCAAGCAGCAAAGTGTGCTGAAAGAGTTCCCTCCCTTCCCCTGCATAGGGCTGCTACAATCCTGCTGAGCCACTGATTACTGGAGAGTCCTCCAGGGCAAAAAAAAAGAAGAGAAGTTCCTTGTAAAAGATAAAGAAGACCAAAATTTCATATTAATATCAACACACTTTGATCTAGCAATATATCTACCAAATGTTATTCCAGTATCACATTCTAAATCTCTGTCTCTAAAGTGATGTGGATTGTCAGAAATTCATACATAAATTTATAAGGGACCATCTTTAATTTCATGCAAATGACAGTCCTAAATGGCCCTAGTCAAATAGTCATTGTCTGCTACTACCATAAATTTCAAACTTCTCTCAGTTTTTCATGAACTCAGAAGAAAAATGACATTCTAACTGTTCTCATCACACATTCCAGTGGCCTCGGCCTTGCACTCTGTTCCTATGCTGAAATATTAAGTTCCAACAAAAAAAAAAGTTTATGTTAAGCAAAAGTTTTAGCAGCTCTGAAAGAAACTTCTTTATAAAGTTGGGAAATGAAATGTTTACTACTCTTCTTGCCTAGGTATAAATGTGTGTCGTAGCTGGGGCACTTGGGGACATGGTTTTGTGCTGGGATTGGCACTGTTGGGCTAGTGGTGGATCTGATGATTTTAGAGGACTTTCCCAACCTAAATGATTCTATATTCATTTCAAATTCATTATTATTTTGGAGCTCCATACACTGTACTTTGCATAATGTGTCAGCTTGAGGGTTTTGTCCTGCTGTCCCATTTGTGTTATACTCATGGTATAATCTACTCTCCTTCCTGAACAATTACTAAATGTTTTCCTTCCAAGTAATTTTTTTAGGAGAAAAAGAACAGATTCCTGAGAATTTATCCAGAAATTCCTGTCTTCAGGACAGAAAAGTAGGGAGCCAAAGGTTTTCCCAGCTCTGCTCCTGTGACCATGATGCCATTCCACATATTTCCTAACCATGCAGTGATAAATGTGGCTGAGCTAGTCCATCCTGTGGCCTGGCCGAGGTGTGAACTCACTGGGACCCAAACATGGCCACAATTTGGAAGACTCCAAACTCATAGCTGAGTCTTAATGAGTCCATTTTCATGCTAGTTATCTCTCAGGATTAAAAAAGAACCTGTCAGGTCACCAAGGGCAAGGAATTGGTTCCTGAAATGCATCCAGAGGTGTGACATGCTGCAGCCATTGGGTCACAGATAGAAATAATTCAAACCAATTAGCAGGAGAGAGGTTCGTTTACGACAGTTCTTGGGAGCAATTCCACATCTAAGCCACCTGCAGAGCTTCGGTCAGCTTCAGGGACATGAATCACACATGACAAGGACCTCATAGGTTTTATTCTGCTTAACTACAGAGATTTTACTGTGGCCTTTCAGGGGTAAGAGAGTCAGAAATGAAGGAACTGCTGCTGTTATCAGCATTCAGGTCCACAGCAAAATCACAGTCTCAAATCTTTCCATAAAAACATAACAGAAGTTGGCCTGGAAAGTCATCACTATGTAACTGTAATATAGCACAGAATTACTACATGGATGGTTCAGGATCCATAAGAACACATGCAGTGAATTCATAGAATCATAGAATTTAAGGGTTGGAAAGGACCTTACAGATACCTAGTCCCAACCCCCTGCCCTGGGCAGGGACATCTCCTCACTAGATCAGGTTGCTCAAGGCTTCAGCCAACCTGATTTTGAACACCACCAGGGTTGGGGGCAGCCACAGCCTCCCTGGGCAACCTGGGCCAGTGTCTCACCACCCTCACAGGGAAAAACTTTTTCCTCACATCCAAATTCCCCTGTGTCATGACAATAAGATACCCTTGGAGGGAATGCAGAACCAGCAGAGTAATTGTGACTGTTCTTAAAATTAATGAGCAATTTTCAAAAGGAAGAAATAAATCAGTGGCAGAAATGAACAGCGCTAGGACACATATAGCAGAATAGAAACAGAACAAACCAAACTCATCCCCGAGAACATGGAAAATGATAAACAAACCATGACTAAGGAACCACAGGAAACAAGAACAAGGCTAGAGTAAGCTCCTCTTTCTTATTTATCCACAGAGAGATTAAAACCCAAAACATTTCTTTAACCACAGCTTGATGCCTTTATTTCAGACTGAGGGTGTTATGGTCCTTCTGCACTGGGATATCACGGCTCAAAATAGACTTGTGAGTGTAACTATAAGAATCAGCCTTTAAAATCTTTCTTTTAAGTTGCTGATAGATGTATCACACCAAGTCACTGTGTCCTAGCAACATAACTCTTGCTAAACTCAGGCAATTGGAAAATCACTCAAATTCAGACACAATTAAGATTAAATGTCATAACTGACAATGTATGAAAAATACTAGGCCTTTCCAATTTAACTTTTTTTTCTATTCTCATCTCCATATCTTTAGCAATGATTCATGCAATGACATTAGTAGTACATGGAAATAAATTAGAATTGACTTTGGCTAAAATGTCTGAGTAGTACATTAGTTCTTCTCTGACCATGGCTGAGTGGAGCTCCTGTTCTCCTCTGAGCCAAACACACACAGCACAAAGGTGCCCAAGTTCCACATTGGCCTATTTTAGTACTTAAACTTAAGTTACATCCTAAACATTGTTCTAAGCTTGAAGCCTCCTAATTTTGTCTTGGCTCAACACCATTGCCAAGTCTTTGTTCGTTTCAGACTGAAAGAGGGTAGATTTGAGCTAGATATGAGGAAGGAATTCCTCCCTGTGAGGTGCTGAGGCACTGGCACAGGTTGCCCAGAGCAGCTGTGGCTGCTCCATCCCTGGGAGTGTTCCAGGCCAGGTTGGATGGGGCTTGGAGCAACCTGGGCTCGTGTCAGGTGTCCCTGCCCATGGCAGGGGGTGGAATGAGATGGTCTTTAAGGTTTTTAATGTGTAACCTACACACAAGTTCTTCCTTGCATTCCTCCTCCAACACTGCTAATAACACACAAGCACTAGACTGTGTTTTACAGTCCCACAGCAGTGTCACAGCACTGCCCAAGGCAACTGTCACAAGCAGTAGAAGCCTCTGAGGTGATCCCTTTAGATAAAGGAAGAAGGAGGAAATTGCATTTGGCTGACGTTTAAGATGAATTCCATTTCTAGAGTAAGAAAGAGCTCAGGTTGTAGATTGCAATCACCAAAACACATTGATTTCTCAAAAACAATACAGCAATGTAAAAATATTGGAATCTTGGGGGATTTCTGCTGTGAGTTTTTCTTTACAACAGTTCTTGGAGATTTCAGTTCTCACCTGCTGAGTTTTCACAGACATGCATGGCCTTCAGGAAACATGGCAAGATCCTTAGAGCTGAGATCAGATCTCAGCATTCGAGTCTCTTGCAGAACATCTCATGCTCTATGTTGAATAATTTACCTGTGTGGAAAATCCATATCTTTCTTTACAGAATCACAGGATCAATTAGGTTGGAAAAGACCTCTGAGATCATCGAGTCCAACCTAAGACCTAACACCACCAAGTCCACCAGACCATGGCACTGAGTGCCACATCTAGTCTCTGCTTAAACACCTCCAAGGATGGTGACTCCACCACCTCCCTGGGCAGCCTGTTCCAATGTTTAATCACCCCTTCTGTGAAGAAATTCCTCCTGATGTCCAATCTGAGCCTCCCCTGGTGCAGCCTGAGGCCATTTCCTCTTGTCCTGTCACTTGTCACCTGGGAGAAGAGACCAACCCCCACTTGGCTACAACCTCTAAGAGGACTCTGGGAAAGCCAACAGAAGAAGGATTTTCTCCTTTCAGTTCTACTGCTAAAAATAGGAATGTGTTCTTACTGAACTGAAGACAGGTAAGTCTCATCCTGCTCTGTTGTAACACTCAGATGTTGACAGACAGTTCAAATCCTCCCTCGTAAGACCACTCACATGCAAGAGGTATTATGGTTTGAGTTGACTGTGAATGAAAAAAAAGCATGAAAAACTCACTTCAAAAAACCTGATATACTTCTAATTGTCTTAAAGGACATGAGTAAACATTAGGAAGACCTACAAAATTTACCCCAGCTCAGAAAGTCTATGCAAAATTCCAGAAACAGCAAAAGCCCAAGAGATGTGGGTTTGGGACACTACATGATCTCTCTCTGCTCCTGAAGTAATTTTCACCCTGCTTGAACTTTACAAAAAATCTTCATAAAGAAGCAAAGAAGAAGATTGGAGATGAGAAAAGCAGCCATGCTCTGATTAAATATGTATGGTAACGCCAGTGCTTCTCATGGAAGCACAGGGAAAAGCAGTTGGCTATTGAGACTAGGAGCACTAGACAAGGCATCTACCTCTCCACAGACTTCTGATATTGTAAGGAGAGTTTCCAAGGGGAAAGCAGATAGCACTGTAATCCTTACTTCTCCCAGTAAAATATATATGTTTTTGCAGAACAGGATTCACTTCTGAAGCTGCACCAACAACTAAATTATTCATAAGAGAAGAGATAAAAGACAGAACATTTCACAGAGTAAAATATTTAGACTCCCCTAGCTCTGACAGTGTGATCATACTCCTACTAACTGGGCATACTGGGAATCAAAATGAGCCTCAATTAAGTGGTACAAACTATGCATAGGAAATACATACAGCTGATAAAAAAAGGAGACCTCTCCTGTACCTACATTTCATCTTTCATGTTGAACCAGTTCAAACAGAACTAGGCAAAGCTGCAATTAATCAGTGCCCTAACATTGTGCTACTATCAATATGTGAGTGTAGCACCTCAATAAAACAGGATGCTTAAAGGGCTGCTAAATGTATCAATATTCAATTACACCACGTTAATAAAGCCATTAAAAGAGAATTAACAAGGGTTTACTTAGGAAGTATCTCTGCCTGACATTAGGTGGCTCTTTAAACATTTTCTGAAGAAATACAGTAAAAAGCTCTTTAAATATTTATGCACTGCTTGCATTAGTTCTATTTAACTGGCACAGCAGCAATAATATCAGCAGTTTTAAATGCCTTACTTCTCAGCACCACCATTACCCACTAGTTAGAAGAGATAAATAAATTCCCAGTCTTAGCATGTTAATGCTTTTCATTATAAAGAAAAGATCTCCAAATCCTTCATTAAAGCTCAGAGCTTCACCAAAATTGGATGCTGCCAACTCTTTGTTGAGGAACTAACATTAGCTGCAGCAGGAACCCAGGCTGGAGTTTGCCTCCAAGGCTCTTGCCTGCTCAGGTAGCCCCAAATCTTTGTTCGTTGTGAGCTCAGGCCTCGCAGGCAAAACCTTCCTGGAGAGCTCAGGAAGCAAAGGCAGATTATTTCATTCAAAGAGATTGTGCTGGTGCAGCAGTTCTGGCCTTTGTGGCTCCTCCTCTATTCCCCAGTAACAAAAAAGCCTCCCAGGACTTGTTAAATTAGCCAATGTAATGAAGTCCAATTCTGTGTTATTTGCACAGGGACTGGAAAAGATTCCATGTTTCCATGTCCATAAACAAAACCTGGCTCAGCACACCAGGGACTTAAGAGGTTTATAAAATATAAAAGACATTCACATTAATCTGTTAAACAATTCATTCTCTACCCTGCCCTTTCCTCCTAAATGAATTCATTACTTATAAAAAATATATATATTTGCTGTTGGCTCCTTTGCTGCTGATGACTCACTGCTGGACACCAACACTTGGGGTTCTCCAAGAGGACAGTGATGCTGCCCCTGGGGCAGGTCCAGTCTGAGGGGAGAAGAAGGCACTGGGCTGGTGGCACAAGCACTGACAGAAATCAAAGATACAATTGCTACCTCTTCCTAATTTTAGGAGGATTTGGGGCCATAACTATGTCAGTCTTGCTGCAGGAAGAAGGAGACAAAGTCTTTGCAACTGCACCATTGGTCTGAATGAATTAGGAAGTGTGGAAATGAAACAATTCATCCCTTGGAAAACAGAAAATAAGGCAGTTTGATGCTGCCTAGACAATGTTGAGTATTTTTGTTCCAGGAGTAACTAAGCTAAGGGGAAATGTTGGTTTCTTGCGGTTGGGAAAATTTCACCAACCTAAACCCATCTTTACATTCAGGCATCCTCTCCGGGGACTCTCACTTGCCATTTTGATGGATACTCCTCTAAATTCGTATAAAAATCCACATTTTCTTTCTGAAAATAACAGCACTTGTGATTTAAAAAGATCAAACAGGTGCTACGAAATAAAAACAAGAACTGGCTCTGTTTCTGTTCAAAAAGATCCTTATACCAAATCACTAGGCCTCTGAGTTCAAAGAAAGCCAAGCACATGTACTGCTCAACATGATCCACATAATAGTTTGGAAAGACATTAATTTGCCACAATTTACATCCACAAAATAAAGTGATGAAGGCCTTTAAAGGTGATACAGCTCCTCTGTCAGCAGAGATTGTATTACTCTAACCCAAATAAGAGAAAAAAGTGGAAATAGTAGCTACTTTCTTTTGGTGGCTTTATTGGCAGAAGACACTAACAGCTACCACTTATTTCATAAAACAGATGAAGTTTTCTATCACATTCCCTCCTCTCCTCCCCAGATATTTTCATTTGAGAAGCATTTATGTTCCAATCTCTGCTGGATTTTATGCCACCTCAATGCTATCACTCGGTTAATAACATGGTATTTTTACTTCATATTTGTTTGGGCTTTTTTTGCAGTTTATGTAGTGGTAAGAAATATGTTCTACTTTTCATTCCTTGTGCAGCACTCAAAATCCTGCTGTTTCATAAATTAGGTTTTTATTTGTCCAACTAAAGCTGCATAAGCTATCAAAGGGACCTGTGGAACTTGTTAAACTGTTGTAGCTTTCACCAATCCAATCTCCAGCTAGATTAGTTTCAAATCTAATCAAATTATGAGACACCTAACAGGCACCAGCCAGTCCATAATGGGAAGTTTGCCCATTTTTCAGCCAAGTGCAAGGGGTCAGAGCACTCTTATTTTCATTTTGAGTGCTCTGCCAACTTATGGAGCAGTGATCCTTCACCCAGAGCCTGGAAGAGCATCTCTTTACAGCCCATCTCCAACCAGGGGACACATCTAGCACAGGAAATGGTGTTGCACCGAACTTGACACGTACTGCAGGGAAACAAATGTGTACATTGAATTTATGAGTCACCCCAATACATTTATTAGGCATTAAGTTGTGCTTTTACAACTGGTCTTCATCAAAGATATTTCATCTGTTAGCCAAAGCATCATCCCTTCTAATGACTCATAATGAAGCCTCATTCCATTTAGCTTGATTTTACTGGCTCATCAGCCTCTTGTTCTCATGGGGCAAAGCTGTTCTTTTCAGCATGTTCAACTCACATAGAAGTGGCCATTAACTATAGTTCCTCATTATGTAAGAATCAGCTAATCAAGACTGACCAAGAAATAACTGATGTTGTGATTTAAGGAAGAGAGACATCTGCTTGGAATTATCCAGCCTGCTGTTTCAAAACTGATAAGGCATTTACTGCCTTAGGAGTCAATTAGAACAAGAATAAATGGGTTTGGGGGATGGCAGGGAGAGTGTGGAGTTTGCTTTACCTGTCACTTGGAAGGGGAAGAGATGGAGAGCACAAAGTGCAAGAAAAGACCTTTGTTGAGGAGGAAAGGCAGAACCTGTCAGTAAACCACAGCAGTGCAAGCCACAGCAGACAAATATTCTAAGCTGTATGTGAGGAAAAGAAAACTGTTATCTCCATGGTTTTCAGAGATGTAGCACAGGCCAAGTTGCAAAACTATTTCTCCTTCAATTTCTCAATTCCCATTCAGTTGTTTGTTTTCCCTTTTCCTAATATCCAGAATAAAACTAAACATTCCTATATGTCAAATTCATTTCCCATGCAAATGGAGAATCATTCCCCTGCAGCCAGATTGGGCTGTGTATGTGTGTATATATATATTCCTGACTCATTTGGTGAGGCAACTCGCTGTATTTTATTTCTAAATGTCACATGCAACTTTTCTGAAGCCAAAAAGTTTGATCAGAGAGGAGGAGATACATAATTCTTCTCATCCATTCTGTTTACAGAAAACCTGCTATAAAACATGACCTTTTTATACATAAGCCCTAGCAGAATATGCTAGGCAGATAAAGTATGTAACATGATAAAGAGTGCATTGAAACTGAGCACTAACCAGGGCTGTAACTGTACTTAACTCGTTTTTCCTTAGGGAAAGCAGGAGCAGCAGATAGGAAGAGGACACTGTGCTTTTACTGGCCTAAGCAACACTGAGAAAGTGCAAATATGTGGGTCAGCTGAAGGAACAGGCAGACTCTGCTCTCATCCCAGGAGGGCTGGGGAAGCACAAATTGCCAAGAACAGTCCCATTTTGGGGGAGCATTACTCAAATTACCTTATTCCTACAGAAAACAGTTCCACCCACAGCCAGGTAGTGGAGTGTTTTCACAGCTACTTCAAATGAACAAGGAGCAGGTAGTAAGATAAAAGCACAGGAATAAATTGGACCAATTTCTTGAAGGAATCTGTCTGGATTACTGAGGCCAGACATCAAAGAAGGGGGAAAAAAAACCACCTTAGTGCCAAGCTTATGTTTCCATATATGTATTTATTCCACACTCAGGAGCTTCATATAGACTCTGCTTTTTGCATCAGCCCTCTTGGCTGGTATCACAACACTTAGTGCTCATATGCTGCTTTTCATCTTCAAAATGTGAACAAATTAATCCTCGAGGCTGTGCTGGAGGGAAATGAAATAAATAAATAGGGTGATGCCTCCTTCCCTGCAGGGCCCTGGTGGAGGGAGCTGAGCTGGCCTGGGCATGGCCACCCTGCTCTGCAGGAGGATATGGATCTCTCCAGCGGTGCTTTCTGTCACCCTCTGCAGCCCTGAGAAACTGCTCTGTCACTTGGAAAGGAACTGACATTTGCTGGAAAGAGCTGCAGATTTAGCATCCAGGAGAGGATCTGCTTCTCCTCTGGATTCATCAGCCCTATGCAGAAGATTCTTGTCCTTAAGTACCTTTCATCTGCCTTTTTCTTTTTTTTTTTTTTATTCTTATTCTATCCTTTCTTTTCCTTTTATTTTCCTTTTTCTATGAGAGGCAAAGCTTCCCTGAGTAGCTGCAGAGCAGCAGCTTTGCAGCCCTGCACACATACCTGCTGCCTGAGTCACACTCCTCGCCCAGCGAGTGGAAAAGAGACCGTTACATCAGGGATGTTGAAGCAGATCATGCCCAGAGAAACATCCAGGAATCACACTATTCTGGAGACTCCAGGCAGGCATTTCTTTCTCTGGCTTCTTCTCCTTTTTTCATGGATTTTTGTGAGAGAGGAGGACCCCAATATTTTTAGAGAGGTGGTTGGTGCTTACTGCCCACCTTACCTGCTGCCCTGGCAGGAAAGAAATGCTGGAAAAGGTAAAGGTTGACCTGCTGTGTCTGTGGAAATTTATATACACCTGGAAAGCTCTCTCAAAGGAGTATGGAAAAAAGGGCAAAAAAAAAAAGAAGAGAAAATTAAGAAAAAAGAAAGGAAGGTAGAAAAAAAAAGGGAAAAGATAGATTAAATCAAAGTTTTTGTGGAAGTTTGAAGCCATTCCTCCTTGTCCTGTCACTCCAGACCCTTGTCCAAAGTCCCTTTCCAGCTCTCTTGGAGCCCCTTTAGGCACTTAAAGGAGCTCTAAGCTCTCCCCAGAGCCTTCTCTTCAGGCTGAACAGCTCAAACTCTCCCACATTTCCTCACAGGAGAGGTGTTCTAGCCCTCTAATCATCTTTGTGGCCTCCTCTTGACTCACCCCAACAGCTCCATGTCCATCATATGTTGGGGACCCTGAGCTGGACACAGTACTGAATGGACCACAATACAAACAGGTCCCAGGAGCTGCAGTAATCTGATACAGCTAGTCCATCATATAACACATATGTGTTTTAAGGTAACAACAAGGTGTATTTCTCCCTCCCAGATGTATATTTTGTTCCTTGGGGATGCATGTGCTGTGCCCAGCCCTGTGCCTGGAGGAGATGCTGCTCAGGTTCCCACACAGGGATTATAAGCAGGAGTGAACTGTACCTCTTGAATATCTCATTTCCACATGCAACATAAAATGATGGAGAATTCACCTGAGGAACTGTACTTCAGTGTACTCTGTATTGACTAATCCTTTAAAAATAAATACATCAGCGGGGAACACTACAAGCAAATTAAATAGCTATAGAATTTTATGAGGGCAACACTGTCCTCACTGCAAAGCCTTCAGGAGAAGTTGAGATCCTAGGAAATAAGCATGTGCCAGCAAAATGCCATTAGATGCCAAAGGAAGACAAATTCTAGAGTCACTGGATGTATTGTCATGCACCTGCTCTCATTCAAAGACATTGGACCTCTGGGAATGAGGATCAAAGTGCAAACTGAGCAACCTGGTCTAGAGGAAGGTGTCCCTTGCCCATGGCAAGGGGCTGGAACTAGATAGTCTTGAAGGTTCATTCCAACCCAAACTGTGATTCTACAAAATAACTAATAGAAAAGTCATTAAAAGAAGTTTCAGCCTCAGTTTTGACTTGAAAACTTGTTTACAGTCCTCTGTTTCTGCAGCCAGAAAGCATTTTCTACAAATGCTTCTGAGAAGCAGGAGGATCCTCTTGGTTTTGGCCTGGTATCTTTCTGTGTTGTGAAAAGGAGCTCAAACACCCCAGGCAGTGCTGAGGCACTGAGGACACAGAGCACAATTCAGCTCTTCCCCTTCGCCACTATCAAAAAAGCTGCTGACTCTTGTCAGCAACAAATGTACAAAACCCCGACAAGCAAAAGGATTCTGCAAGCTGCCCAAGGAGCAGCCAGCAGGACCACGTGAGGAACCCCTGGGAGGTTTGTCAGCAGAGCCTGGATCCAGCTGGATGCACCCACACTTCTGCCAACCTGCAGAACGACCTCGGACACAGAACGCGCCTGCGCCACGTGGGCTGCACGGGGAGCATCAGCAGAGGATTACCAGGCTTCCAGAACAGTTCTTCTCTCCTGTCTGCCCCCTAATTATTCTTTTACAGCCCTAGATGATTCATTTTGCCTGTGTGCTCACTGTGGTTGCAGTGGGGCTGAGCCCAGCCTGCCTGCAGAGTTCTGCTGTTTTCCCACAGCCAGGTCTCCTCCCTGACCTCTCTGCTGAGCTGTGTCAGAGGGAAATGCTGAAAGCCTCTCATTCTGCAGTGCAAAGGGAGACTGAAATACAGCTCTGAAGATATTGTACTCTACTGCTGCAGTGTATTCAGAGAGAGAAACCTAAAGCAGGCTAATTCTTTGTTGAATTGATTGCACCAGCAAGTGCATTTGCCTCTTACTGTTGTATCTTTAATTGGAAGGTACAGCTCAGGATTGCTCTGACTGACAGTGCACAAGCAAAACCTTGTGTTAACTTGGTTCAAAGCTGTCAACTGATGAAGCTTTAGAAACGCAGAGAAACACTCGAGCAGAGAAACCAGTCCCTGCCTTTCCCCTCAGACTCATTTTTTGCTATGTGAACAAGGTGTGTAGTTCTACAGAACACACAGAAATGTTAAACTTCCCATAGTTCAGTTTTCCCAGCTGAGAAAGGGGCTCTATCCTTCAGTCCTTCCCATGTGCCCAGGCTGCAGGGCAGGAACAGAGCAGCACTGGCTCTCCCGACCCCACATATGCCCCAGACCCAGAGTTTGGGCTGTGAGTAGGTCACAGTCCTCTCCTCTCTCCAGGGCACTTGGCACATCCTTGTTGTCCCACTATTTTATGGGCATGGGAGGAGAAGCTTAACCATGTTAGAGATTATGACATTCAGTCACGAGAAGGTCTCCAGAATACAAACTCCAGTCTTTTCATCCTCTCCACTTCCAGCGTATTATAACAGCATAGAAATATCTTCTCTCACTGTTCCTTTCTTTTGGTGTAAGGAGTTGTGACTCCTTATGGGGAACTCCTTCTGTTTCTGGGGGTTAGAACTAGATGATGGAGGTCGAACTAGGTGATCTTTAAGGCCCCTTTCAACTCAAGATTTTCTATGATTCTATGAGTTTAAGGAGAGAAAAACAGAACTAAGAAAGCAGCAGTTTCTCTCCTGTTGGAGCTGAACTCTCTCACTCCTACACACAGCTCCAAAATGACACAGCCAAAGGCAGCCCCAACCACACAACCCTAACTGCCAATGCTAATTCCAACCCATGCTAATAATCATAGAACAAATCTTGATATCAATGCCATTCTTATACCCCAAAGCTATGACAAGTACCTGTCCCCTTAGAGCCACAGATTGATCCCATCATTGCTGTAGCAATGGTCACTGAATTGCCACATTTCAGTGTGGCTCAGACCATCTGACTGTGGCCATTACAGAAGGGAAAAACTGTTACTTCCATTAAAGTGCAACTTTGACTTCAATTATAGTGAAATCCCAACTGTCAGTTCAGGCTGAAACGCTGCAGTACAGCTGCTAGCTCCAGCACTTGCAGATAAAACAGACTGAGGTCACAGCTTTTTGGCCAAGTTACAGCACAGAATTATAATAGCAAGTATATTCTGACAGGTCCCAGTTCCCTAGTTGGGATTTGTTTGTTTAGATTTGTTTTCCTCTATCTGTATTTCAAGCCATTGATTCCATATAAGCATGTCAATTCATTACCAAAGCTTGTCAGCTATTTTCTTTGGCACTGGAAAGAGTTGTTTCCCTGCTAAATTCATCCAGCTCCAGTGTCCCTTGCACACCAATCTGTGTTCCTATTCACAAAGGTCAGGCAGGAAAGAAGAGAGAGCAACTTCTTTTAATCAAAAAAGAACACCAAATATTTCTGAGGACTAAAGCCTTGTTGAAGCAGATCACATCAGCACTATGCATGAAGATGGTTATTGCATGAAGACGGTTATTGCCTGTTTTTTAGCCCAGGGAATATTGCTGGAGCCTCCTCAGTCTGGAGCTAAGCTTCTATGACCTCCAATATATCCTGGGTTGTGTCTCCATGTAGAAGTTGTAAATGTACAAGGGAGACAATCAGAGATCTAAAGCCCTAGACATCTCTGAGATCCTAAGGGATTTATAGGATGAGATGGAGACTTATACCATGGCCTGAGGTGGATTTTGTCTCCTGATAAAACAGAAGAATTTTTACTGAGGGAATAAAAAGCAGCAATCTAACCTCATATATTGCCTACTTTATATTGCTTTGTTAAGGCTGCACTATAAACCTGACAGAAAGAAGCATAAAGTTATGGGGAAATGAATAGTGAACTCAGATTCTCTAAAATAGTCAGGCTTTTTTTTTCCATTTCCACGTTCCAGTGGACACTGCCAGTGGCCCATCAGCCACAACCACACTGATCTCAGCCTCACTGCTCCCTCTGCAAAGCCAAGCAGGGAAGTCCCACCAGCAGGAAACTGGGACACCCCTGGGATGCTGTGCATGCTGATGTCCTCCAGGCAGAGCCATCCTCCCTCCATCCCTGCCCTCACATGCTCTCAACTTATCTCAGCTCTTCATCTTTATGTGCCACAGACCCAGATACACACAGGAGCCAGCACTGAAGCAGCTTCTCCAACATCTGTTCAGAGTTACGTTTCCTTGACATTCACAATTATGACCTTTGTCAGCAAATCATTTGAGCATGAAATTCATTTTGAAAATCAGTAATTCCACTGACTTTACCTGGATTACTCATATGGTTAAAGTTAAAAGAACACTTAGGCACTTTGCTGTACACAGAGCTAGTCCTGACAGAGTGCAAAATGTTTCCAGTTGCAGAAAACCAGTCAGTAGCCACAGACTGTGCCATTCTCCGGCTCAGGTTTAACCTTACAGGGGTTTTGTTTCACTGACACAACTGTGAGCTTGCTTTGCTCTAAGCCCCACGTGCTGCAATCAAATTGAAAGGAATTTCTATGTGCATACATTACTGTCCCTTGCACAGCACAAGGGCATCAGTATTACTGCTGTAACACACACCAGTACACTCAGCTGCTGGGAAAAGTGGTTTCTTCTGCAGCTGATCGATGATTTGCTGATTCTGGAAATCTCTCCATATGACAAGTGTTTCTAAAACATTTAAGGTACTACAGGGCTGAAGGTTCTCGAGAGTGCAATCATCTTTTGCAACTAAATCATGGTAAGGAATGGACTTGCAACATGAACTCGCTTAGCAGGTTCTCTGCGAGTGACAAATGGAACTCACTGCAAATCATTTCGGGGTTGCAATTACAAATGGGCAATGCCTGGCAATTAATCACTGAAGCCTTTAACGAATATACACACAGAGTAACCTGAACAGCTGCGAGTCATCGAGAAGTTTTCAAAGCCTAAGCTGTGAAGTTACGTACTAGTAACTCTTCCAGAACTAACTAGGAACATCTTGCCCAGTGCACACGAGCACATCTTGCTGAGCCTAAATATCAGAAAACACCAAACTGACATTAAATATCTCCATAGATAGCAGATGGTTTAACACATTGCTCCCTGCTTGGGTTTGCCTAATGCATCTGAATCATGTTTGGAAATAGAACTCGAGGTTTGGAAAATCTCTAAGGTTTTCAATAAATGGAGTTGAATGTCAAGACTACTCAAAGCAGCTGTTTCTACTAACCCTGGAGAATCAAATCCAGTTTTTTTCCTTTGCATGACCCCATGCAGAAATTATGTCATTTAGGGGTCCCATCCACCTCCAACCCCACCATTTTCCAAGGAATAACATGCTTCCAAGGAATACGTGCAACCACAGTAAAATAACAGCACACATATCAGAGCCACTTACTACTCAAGGAAAGGTGTCTGTGCCCAGCACAGTACTCCTATCTGCAGCACCCTGGTTGAAAGCTACTCCACTGCTCAGCAGCAATGACTGCAAGGCATTTGAGCTGCATATTCCACACCAGCACCAGGAACACAGAGGAGACAGGGTCTGTGTGCATATCTGCAGCCTTGGAGATCCCCAGGAAGGAGGAATGGAAACTTCACTCCCTTCCCCAGATATGTGATGGCCTTCTCACATCTCAAGTCCACAATCTGCTAGGTCTAGTCTGGCCCAGGGCCACCAGCTATTATTCCCCATGTTTGCACTGCAGAGTGTATTCTCTCATTTTCCTCCTGGGCATTATTTTTCACTCCATGACCTGCAGACCTCTATGCTGGTTGCCCTCAGCACCTCACCTCCTCTGCCACCTCTTGCCGCTCCATGCCAGTGACAATATGCCCAACACCAGCATCACAGGCAGAAGAAACAACCACCAACTTCCACAGACAAGCCCAGAGGCCTTGAGATTGTTTGCCCTGGGGAGCACAGACCAGTCCTGCAGATTGATGCACAAACAGGTAATAAATTGACCTATACAGGCACAAGCCAGAAAACTTCTGCATGGACTTAAACCACTCAGACCATCATTTCTTCTCAAAATCAAAGTCAGAAATACTTGAGAAAAGGGAGAAATTATTTTCAAACTCATGACCAACATTTTCTGTGGTTTGGCATCTATGAATTCCCTCATGTGCTACAAACACCAACCACAGGCAAGACCAATCATACCATTCTACAGCACTACCTAGAAGCTCCTGCTGAGATGAGGAACCTCATGTTGCTAACACCACACCCAACTCTTCCAGAATGCAAACCTTCTGGTGGGCATCCCACTAAACTAAAAAATAATCCTGCTTTACCCCAGGTAAAGTACAAACAGAATCATTGACAAATACTGTATTGCTTAAGGAGAAGATCTCAACGTCTCCAAGTCCAGTTAGTCAGACAGACGCCCAAAGAGGTAATTTACTGCACTTTCATGTCCTACTTGTAAAAGAGGTGGAGATTACATCTTACAATCCTCCAAATCTGCCTTTATTACAGGTACAAGAGAGTTTGGTATGTTCAGCAAGTCCTGTCTTAGCAGTTTTATGTTCTTTTAATCGCTGACATGGAATGTAAATAGTTTCCTCAATTGCTGCATACTTGCCATTCCTGAAGGAAGGCACACCCTTTGACAAAGATTAAGAGAATAGAAAGTTAAACTCCTGTTTACTAAAGGAATTAAATCTCCCTTAATTACTGAAACAGAGCGACCTATGCATGTGGGATCTACACACCCTTCAAGGACAGGTTTGGAACAACCAAGGAGCATTTAAAACAATATAAAGCTCAAGATTTGGGCTTGCTGTTGAATAATAAAGTGAACTGGAATTCATCACAGCTGGGTAATGTTAGGGTTCATCCAAGTGACTGGAAATAAAGAGTGTCTTGTGTTATTTTACTGCAGAGGTGCCCCATGGTTTTCCATTGAAGTTGTCCATCACCAGCCTGAGGCAGCGTGTACCAGGCCTCCCCTGGACATTTGCTTTCACATGCACATTCCTTCCTCTTAACACATAAAACTGCTTCTATGGGCTCTCTTGTGCACTAAAAAAACACCTTTGTGGCTTTTTTTCCTCAGCAGGGAAACCTACAGAACACACAGATCCTTGGGAACATTTTTAACAAGTTTACCCCAGGTTAAGAGTGATCTCTGTTTTTTCTTTGATAAACAGCATGGAGTTGTCCTGATCTGGATTCCCACAATATATTCTTGAGACTCTCTTAGAGGAAAAACAGTTGAACAGTTGAGGAGTAGACTAAGACTTTGATGACTTTTTTCCATTTGTCAGGGACTTCCAGGGAAATGACTTCATTTCTGGATGGTTCTGTCACCCTTTATAAAAACTCTGCTGTAGTTCTGCCCATGGGACCATGTATACATCAAGCCCTGTATCCCTCTCTGAAAGTGACAGGCATGAGTGGGAGCTGTCAAGAGCACATGGAAGAAGATGCACACAAACATGGGGTCAAGCTCAGCTTGTCTTATGAACAACACAAACATCCCATCATCATCCCTTTTCCGGCAAGCCTAGAGAGCTCCTGATTAACATTCCAGCAGGGGTTAAGCCCAAATTCTTGACTCATCTTCCCTGAGCAGATGCTGATGACTACTGCATGGAGGAGAACATGGTAGCAGACAGCATTAGGAAGGGTGAGTCCTCCAAAAAAGATTCCAAAGGCTGTAGGATTTTCCACATTGCTATAAATAAAAGGGTTTACCACAGGAAAGGAGGACAAATCCAAATCAAATACACAGGAAGACAGTGAGAGGCAACATGTCCATTTTCAGCCCCACATAAATGCAGACAACCATGGAGATTCTTGCTCTATCAGCAATGTGCAAATACACATACTCCAAACTGGAACAACACTCTCTTGTTAGGGGCCAGTTTATAAGGAACCAGTAGCAAAATTTGCCCTGGGTTACTTTTAAACCATCAATTTTAAAATTACAACCCTCCTCTGAGAGACTCAAGTACAAAGTGAACATGCAACAAGGGTACTCACTCATTCCTCTCCAGATTGATGATTAGATGTTTTCTTTCAGCTTCAATTACAAACTGCAGCAGTGCTGGGTGAGTCTGAAAAAGGAAAACAGAGTTGGCTGAGTCCAAACCCAAAGCCCATCATCTTGCACCCAGCTCTGCCAGGGAGCTGGACATATATCATAGAACCATGGAGTGGTTTGGGTTGGAAGGGACCTTTATAGAGAATCTCATTACACCCCCTGCCATGGACAGGGACACCTGTTGCCCAGGTTGCTCCAAGGCCCATCAAACCTGGCCTGGCACACTCCCAGGGATGGAGCAGCCGCAGCCTCTCTGAGCAACCTGTGCCAGTGCTTCACCACCCTCACAGGGAAGAATTTCTTCCTAATATCCATCTTTCAGCTTAAATCCATTCCCCCTTGTCCTATCACAGCTTGCCCTTGCCCCTTCCTCCCTATATAAGAGCATAACTGCATGACATTACCATAATCTCTTTTTAATGCTCATTATTGCTGCACTACTACTTTATAATGAGGTTCTGATAATCAGGTTGGGGCATGACCATTTTCAGTTTAAGATACCCATGTTCAAAGCCAGAAGCTCCTTCAATAAGGGTAGCCCTGGAGTGCAGGGAGCTCAGTAAGCAGTGTGGCTCTGGCAGAAATGCTTTTCCCTTAAGGCTGAGTGTGCTAAATATTCCCATGTAGAATGCCCATACACCTAAGACCATCATGGAAATAAACACAAAGTACAGTCATGCTGAATTTTCTTTCCTATGAACAGCTAAATATTTTAAGATATATTTCAAACTACAGAAGGAATCATTAAGTTTTAGCTGAAAAGAAGTAAGAGGTGGAGTTGGAGCAATTAGAACCATAGAATATCCTGAGTTGGAAAGGACCCACAAAGATCATCAAGTCCCAAAACCAGAATCAATATCAATATAAAATATCAGGAGAATATTAAATATCAATAGAAACATGGTCAACAGTATTATCAAGTATCTCTGTTAGAACAACAGACAAAGTATTTATACATAGACAAGTATTTAAGAGCATTTTCCAAACAAGACCTCAATGACAGAGCACACAGAAATCCCAGTTGCATGCAGCAGGTACCAGCACATCTGGATTGCATTTTCAACACTATTATCATGACTCTGTGCTCTTCATATTGCCCTTCCCCTGATTATAAAACAAGTTCTTTTTCATCTCAAGCGTCCAAAGGTAAATCCATTAATTTTTTAGGAAGCTGTGAGAGAGGCTCTGGAAGAGTAGAGGCTTCAATGCTTGCAGGAAGGGGCAGTGCACCTCTACAGGCTCTGCAAACTGCACTTCAAAGGAGAAAGCACAGTTTACAATATTCTAGTTACTCTTAATCCAAAAGATTCAACTCACATATATTTTAAGTCTGTTTACACTTCACTTACATTTCCTTAAACAAACTTACTGGATTGCACGAGAGCATTTCCTTGTTTGAAATTCCAACAGTAGCTCAATAAATCAGTTGTTCCTCCCTACACTCGATAGGCGTTTCTGGAGATTTATGTCAGCTGATTGCAGAGGTGCAGCAGGAGAATGTTAGGGTTCTAGTGTTTGATTGATTTATTGAGGAATGTGCTTAAATCACCAGCTCAGGTTGGTGATTGCTCCAGCAGAGCCTCCGTGGAGGCCTGGCTGGGTGACAGGCAGAGCATCATCCTGCCCAGGGAATGGGTTTGAACTGATCTGAAAAATTAGAGCTGTTTATTAAAAAGTGTAATTATTAGGAGACTGCCCTAGACTAAACAGAATTGTTAGAACCAAAACTAGCTGACAACTCCCCAGTGGTCTCAGGCATTCTGGGCTGCATCAAAAGGAGTGTGGGTCAAAAGAGGTG
>NW_008689103.1:28457-33876 GCF_000695815.1 Acanthisitta chloris | reverse complement strand
AGGCTGTGGCTGCCCCAACCCTGGCAGTGTTCACAGCCAGGTTGGATGAGCCTTGAGCAACCTGCTCTGGTGGGAGGTGTCCCTGCCCAGGGCAGGGGTTGGGGCTGGATGATCCCTAAGCTCCATTCCAACCCCTAAATTTCTATGATTCAATGATTATTGAGCACAGCCTGAGCTACAACTGCCTTCTGTGTCCTGCCCCACTGCTCCTGCACATTCAAACATGCTTCCCCAGCACCAACATTAAAATTCTGCATCTATATGAACTTTGCAGCAACTAGATCCTACTAGAATGCTAAATAAATGCTTCAGCCTATCCTTGGCACTCAGCAAACACATGGGAGTCATTTATTGCCATGAATATTTAGGAGCAGTGTTGATTACGACTTCAGTATTAGTGCATTGGTTCCAAAAGCCATAAGATAGACAGACTATGGAGTTTTGAGAGAGTAGAACACAATTAATTACAATATAACACAGTAAATAATGAAGATATTGCAGTGGCACAAATGGATTCTTTTCAGCTGACGGCCCTCTGTTAATATGGAAATGACAACTATGTTTATTCATGAGTTCACAGTGGTACTTATTTGACAGTCAATTGATGTTAGGAAGTTGTAAAGTTAAAAAAGCAGCTGCAGAACAGAACAGACTGTGACAAGGCAAAATCATCTCTCAGAGAATTCCTTAAGCTGAAACTCCTGATTATGGAGCACAATAATGGCCCCAGTTAGGCTGCTGGAAAGCTTTGCACAAGACCCAGGTTCAGAGTGTTGCTTTACCATCTATTCTTCTTTCAGACAAATGGCTCATTTCCTTTTTTTCCATCTGAGAAGAGATGAAACTATAGTTTTTCTTATTCTGACTGGCATTCATAAGCATAAATACAGCAAACATTACCAACTGCTCAGGTGTTATCATGGAATCATCAAAGCTGGAGGAGACCTCTAAGATCATTGAGTCCAACCATTAACCTGTCACTGCTGGAACCCCTAAACCCTAAACCAGATCCTCCAGTGCCACATCCAGACATCACTTAAATACCTCTAGGGATGGTGACTCCACCACCTCCCTGGGCAATTCCAGAGCGTTATGGTGACTAAAACCACATAAACACTTACAAATTTCTGATGTTCAAGAAAAAGAAATACCTATTGCTATTCAGAAAGGGCATTTTAGGTTTGTGCTTTGGTTTTTTCCTCCCTTTTTTAATGCATACCCTTGTGAAATGAACTCAGAGGTTTTACTTTATGTTTTTGCAGTGCTGGTAGTCTCCCCTGAAGTATTTGCACAGTTCTGCTACAAAACCTTAAAAGCTCATTTTGAATCCCACGAAGTGCTGTGATACTCTCCCCTTCCAATCAATATTTTCAAAACTGAGTTGCAAGATGGAATGGGAATGACTCTAAATACAGACATTAGTCCTCTGCTTTAGATTTTCCACTTAGAATAATGGAAAAGCACCCTGTGAGGGCACAGCCTCTCCTGCTCACAGCATTTCAGGAGGATCCACTTGTTCTAAGTCTTTCTTAAGCACCACAAGAAATGATTTCCATGCCGCTACCACAACTTATTCCCACATTGATCCCTTCCAAATTGTCAGCTGTGAAAGTAAACCTGATGAGGGTAACTTTATTTAACCCTTAAAGAAGAATTTTGTACAGTTCTACTTTCTTTTCTCTATAGACTAATGTTTTCTAGTTCTTTCTACTCTTAAACTGCAGTTTTCTCTTTGCTTTTCACTATGGTTTTTTGTGGCATAAGAGATTCCATCAATGCACGCAAGCTGTTCCCTGATATCCTCAGAGGCAGAACCGACTTGAGGATGATGAAAGTAGAACTATCCATAACTTTTTCCTCTTATTTAAAGAATTTACTTCCAAAGTCTACATCAAATTGTAGCAGCAGCAGAAGAAAAGCCTTTCCCCCATTAATCTGCTCCTTGCTTGTTTGCTTGCTGAGGGGTTTTGGTTTGAATTGGCTCCAGTGACACTTAATATTCTGAAGGAAGTTAGTGAATGAGTAAATCAAGGTCAAGCAAAATTCTCACTGATAAAGCAGATTAAAAAACCCTAATAAATCACTACTTGAACAAGTAGAACATGATGAGACAGTAACTTATTTCTGAGTCAGAAATGTTCACCAGCAAAACTAATTTAACTAGCACAGATTTTTTTAACTAGTGCATGCTTGTTAAGTACTGGTTTTTTCCATTTTAAACCACATTATCTTCAGATCTTGGTATAGAAAGGGAAAAGAAAGGATGGTTTGAGGATTAAGAGCTTCCCCTGTGAACTTAGAGATGGTGGGTGTTGGGACTGTTTCCTAATAATAATGATAGGATAGCCTCAAATTAACCAGTTTTTATTCCTGAAACACTAGCAGCCATTCCTTTGGAGTAGATTTGTTCACCATAGTGGGTTTTCTTCATCCCTTGGTGGGATCCCCATTCTGGGAGCTGAACACAAAGTAGTTGTCACTGAGCATATTTTTCTGTGCAGCAATCAAAGGAAAAGTCTTAATTATTGCTGGATCATCCCTTCCTTTCGGCTGTGCAGTTGGCACACACTGATCACACTGTGGTGCTGTGAGCTTGTCCCCTGGTACTCACTGCTGAGACTAGGATAGAATACTGCAAGGCATTTCTTAGTACATCAGAAGAGGCAGAAAACTGATGAAATGGAGAGCTCTAACACATATATCTTTGCAATTTCCTCTCTATAAAAGATAGAGGGTTTTATTGGATTAAGATACATGACTTAGACCAGCACATACACCTTAAAATGCAACACATATCCTAGCAATTACATAATAGAAGTGAAAGGAAATACCTACAGACAAGGGAAAGGGTGAAAATAAACTCATAACAGCAGCATTAATTCATTGGAAACAGAAATGCATTTCCAGCTGCCTCCAATGCCCGAATCCACTATTTGAGAACAGAGACCAGCACAAGAAAGAGAACCAAAAGGGATGATTTTGCTTCTCTGGTTTCAAAGGCTTAAATTATATCCTAACAGGGTAGACTGAAATAGGAGGTTTGTTGAATCCAACCGAGTGGTTTGCAGTCCCTCCAGAGCTGCTATTAGTTTGGCTAAAGCCAGCCTTGCAACAAGGACAACTGCATGTGTGGTCAAGTTGACCTACACCCATGAAGTGCCTGTCAGATGTCAGGCCACAGACTGCACAGTCTGCCCTAACAGGTCACTGCTGGAACACTCCTAGGTTGAAATGGGTCAAAATTGGCAAGATGCTAGGGGAAAAAACGAATGAGGAGGAGAACACTGGATTGCAATCAGTTGTATGCAACAAGGCTCCTGATGTTCAACACAGAGCAAAAGTAAATGAACAGCAAAACCTCCTACACTGTCACATTTCATCATCAGTTGCCTGAGATTTAGTTTGAAGACAGAGAAAAGATATCAAGTCAAACCAGACAATGCTTTGATAGTCAACATACTCTATCAGGGGACAATTTGGGAGTATTTTTAAATCCAGAGTCTTAAACTGTGCAAAAAGCACTGACCTTCACTATAAGAATAAGAACCACTCTGCAGAGGCCCCACCTGGAGCACTGTCCAACTCTGGGGCCCCCAACATAAGATGGGTATGGAGCTGTTGGAATGAGTCCAGGGGAGGCCACAAAGATGATGAGAGAGAGGGAGAACCTCTGCTATGGAGACAGGCAAGGAGAGGTGGGGGAGTTGTTCACACTGAAAAGAAAGGGTTCTGAGGACACCTCAGAGCCCCTTCCAGTGCCTAAAGGGGCTCCAAGAGAGCTGCAGAGGGACTTGGGACAAGGGCAAGCAGTGACAGAACAAGGGGGAATGGCTTCAAACTGAAAGGAAGCAGGTTTAGGTTAGATATTGAGGAGGAATTCCTCCCTGTGAGGTGCTGAGACACTGGCACAGGTTGCCCAGAGCAGCTGTGGCTGCTCCATCCCTGGGAGGGTTCCAGATCAGGTTGGATAGGGCTTGGAGCAACCTGGTCTGGTGGGAGGTGTCCCTGCCCATGGCAGGGGGGGGGACTAAATGATCTTTCAGGTCCCTTCCAACCCAAACCATTCTAGGATTCTACAATCCCATTTACTTTCTCTTCTATGCTCCTGCAAACAGAAATTCCAACACAAAAAAAGCATCATAAGTTGGTATTATCTCTTAGGCACAGATCTGAAAATGAAGGACTTTTGAGATGCATCAGATTGTGATAGATGTTTTTCTTGCATCAGAAGAGTTAACATCAGGAGTTAGAGACTGCATAACTGAATAAAAAGTACATTATTTCCAGTAGGGATAAATCCTATGCCATTTCCTGCTATCTACATGAAAATACCTTTTATTTCCCTTATTTATCACACATTGACATGCTGTGTTGGAGCCTTCACAAGCTAAAAGGTACATTTATAGGTATCAGATCCTTGGGCTGATATTATTCCTCTACTATCTATAACACACAAAGAAGGAAAAGCAGGGAAATCTGTAAGAAATAAAGTCACTTAGGGAATCTCCACATGGGTACTGGAATTCAATCCAACAATTGCAAGCTGTCTACAAAGTATATACATTTGAGATAATTACAACCTGCAAGGAATGCTATAAATTGCATGCAATGCCTTCAAATCAATAAATACTTCTTTTTTTCTTTTCAGTTGGCTTTACTTTAGAAGAGAACACAAAGGGCTACGTTTTCTGCAAACACCTCCAAAACCAAGAGATATTTCACGTGGACATGAAAAGTATAAACATTTAATTCAGATTGGTTTGCAAGTTCCTGAGGGCAGTGAATTCAGCTGTGCTTTCCTTACTGTCAGATGACAAGCATGTATCCCTGTGGCTGTGTATAATGAGTAGCAACTAAGGGAACAGAGTGTTTTCCAGTTGGTTTTTTGCCTTTAATGGCTTAGCAAAGACTCACAGCTCCTTAACGAATTGGCTGAGCCACTCCAATAATGCAGGAAAGCAGAGCTTCCAAGTTTGTTCCCAACTTTATTTTAAAGTGATTCTTTGAAAACAGAGTAATCATACTTTTTATTTTCTTGCTAACTGTACAAACAGATTTAAGATTCCTCTATCTGGAAGGCCAAATAGCTACATTTACTTGTATTTTTTTCCCCTTTTTCTTTAGCCCTTCTGTAGCAAATCAATCTGCTGCTTGGAGGTAGTCAGGCTTTGCCATGCTCTCCTTTTCCTGCTCCCCACACTGCCATATATATATGTAGCAAGTTATATATATTATATATTTATAATATCAGAATCATAGAGCCAGCAGGGTTGGAGGAGACCTCTAAGATCATCAAGTCCAACCATTAACCTGTCACTGCTGGAACCTCTAAACCTCCAGCACCAGATCCAGACACCTCTTAAACACCTCCAGGGATGGTGACTCCACCACCTCCCTGGGCAATATCCCAGTGCCTCAA